>NC_053023.1:671962605-672262605 GCF_003073215.2 Triticum urartu
CGAGTGGGCACCCCGACTGCGATTTTGTTTGAAGTAATGGCAACTCTTATTTTACCTTGTGCACTCTCAATTTCTTCCCTTCAGATTTGGCACTAGATTGCCTTGCCTGATTGCCTTTTGTAGCCAATGCCAACACTTTACTTGGCTCTTTTTCATCTGAGATCATATGCCCTTGTATATTGAGATCCGGACCGATCCCTTATGATTGAAACGGTCTTTGACATGTGATTGTTCAAATGTTGATCTTTTTGGAGCTGCATAATGTTTGTGAGATGGTCTAAAATAAGATGAAGAATACGCCCTTGTATCATACCTGTCCCACGATAGATATGAATTTACATGATGATAGGAAGGTATCCATGGCATTGACATTGGCGGCACAAAATAAGGATATGAACAAGTTGCATTAAAATTCTCTTCTTGCCAATATCGATCCTTGGATTTACGCCTATGGGGTGATCTTGATGCCTTTGCATTAGTTGGCGGATAAGCACTATTCTCCTCACTTATCTTCTGATATTTTCAATAGTTGCGTGAAAGTGACTTTCGGCTTTTTAACTTTGTGCGTAAGTTGGCCTTTGTTTCCTTTGGTTGTGCTTGCACCGATCTTTGAATTTTCTTGTTACCCCCCAGCCCTCGGCGTCTCCATTGTAGCTTCCATGGAATTCTCGCTGTTAGCATTCTAGGAACGGGGTCCCCAGACTTGCCTGCCTGCGGCCCACGGCGTGGCTCTAAGAAGCGGGCCCGTACAGCCCATCTTCTCTAACAAGTATTCAAGACCCTCGCGAGGGGCCAAGCCTCGCGAGGCGGACGACACAAGACCTCCTCAGGAGCGTCCTCACCAGGCTGGCTCGAGAGGGGCGGAGAGTTCAAGGCAAGGCAAACCTCACGAGGTTCCAATGACGTGAGCCATGACGACCAAGGCCAGGCGGGCGCCAGCGTGCACAATGTCCTTGTTTCCTCTTTGGTGCTAAGGAAGCATGCGCAGGCGTGGAGTACCGAGGCGTCAAGCAAAGATTTTCATATCGGTGCAACGAGACCAAGACCAGCAGACGGCAAGACGGAGGTCACCATGGAGCCCAAGGTAGCGTCACCGCCAGAGCCTTTTGCAGGTGAAGACTGCTTTTGTCAAGATAAACTGTACTAGCTGTCCCCTTTCGAATTGGCCGTTGTTGGCTCCCTTCCCGCTCAATATTTGGGGAGAGGACTAGGGCCTTTATAAATAGGACCAAGCCACCACCGTAGCTAAGGAGGGGGGATCGATCCAAACAACCACAAGTTCACCAAGCACAAGAACACCTCTCCTCAGGAGGCTGTTCTTCCCCTTGTACTATTCATCCTCATCCCAAAAGGCAATCCACCACGACCACACTGGAGTAGGGTATTACACCAGAATGGTGGCCCGAACCAGTATAAATCTTGTGTCCTTTGTGTTGTGAGTTCATCGAGTTAGCCCTTGAGATCTTAGTGAAGCTAGTGTTGGGGAACGTAGTAATTTCAAAAAAATTCCTACGCACACGCAGGATCATGGTGATGCATAGCAACGGGAGGGGAGAGTGTGTCTACGTACCCTCGTAGACCAAAAGCGGAAGCGTTAGCACAACACGGTTGATGTAGTCGTACGTCTTCACGATCTGACTGATCCAAGTACCGAACGCACGACACCTCCGAGTTCAGCACATGTTCAACTCAATGACGTCCCACGAGCTCCGATCCAGCAAAGCTCCACAGGAGAGTTTCGTCAGCACGACGGCATGGTGACGGTGATGATGATGCTACTGACGCAGGGCTTCGCCTAAGCACCGCTACGATATGATCGAGGTGGATTATGGTGGAGGGGGGCACCGCACACGGCTAAGGGATCAATGATCAATTCTGTCTATGAGGTGCCCCCGTATATAAAGGAGCAAGGGGGAGGAGGCGGCCGGCCAGGGAGAGGCGCGCCAAGGGGGAGTCTGATACGTCTCCAACGTATCTATAATTTTTGATTGCTCCATGCTATATTATCTACTGTTTTAGACATTATTGGGCTTTATTTTCCACTTATATATTATTTTTAGGACTAACCTATTAACCGGAGGCCCAACCCAGAATTGTTGTTTTTTTCCTGTTTTAGGGTTTCGAAGAAAAGGAATATCAAACGGAGTCCAAACGGAATGAAACCTTTGGAAACGTGATTTACTCATCAGATAAGATCCAGGAGACTTGGACCCTCTGTCAAGAAAGCCACGAGGTTGTCATGAGGGTAGGGGGCGCCCCCCTAGGGCGTGCCCTCCTGCCTCGTGGGCCCCTCAAAGCTCCACCGACGTACTTCTTCCTCCTATATATATCCACGTACCCCCAAACGATCGGGGACGGAGCCAAAAACCTAATTCCACCGCCGCAACTTTCTGTATCCACGAGATCCCATCTTGGGGCCTGTTCCGGAGCTCCGCCGGAGGGGGCATCGATCACAGAGGGCTTCTACATCATCATCCAAGCCCCTCCAATGAAGTGTGAGTAGTTTACTTCAGACCTACGGGTCCATAGCTAGTAGCTAGATGGCTTCTTCTCTCTCTTTGGATCTCAATACAATGTTCTCCCCCTCTCTTGTGGAGATCTATTTGATGTAATCTTCTTTTTGCGGTGTGTTTGTTGAGACCGATGAATTGTGGGTTTATGATCCAGTCTATCTATGAATAATATTTGAATCTTCTCTGAATTCTTTTATGTATGATTGGTTATCTTTGCAAGTCTCTTCGAATTATCAGTTTGGTTTGGCCTACTAGATTGGTTGTTCTTGCCATGGGAGAAGTGCTTAGCTTTGGGTTCAATCTTGCGGTGTCCTTTCCCAGTGACAGAAGGGGCAGCAAGGCACGTATTGTATTATTGCCATCGAGGATAACAAGATGGTTTTTTTAATCATATTGCATGAAATTATCCCTCTACATCATGTCATCTTGCTTAAGGCGTTACTCTGTTTTTAACTTAATACTCTAGATGCATGCTGGATAGCGGTCGATGAGTGGAGTAATAGTAGTAGATGCAGAATCGTTTCGGTCTACTTGTCTCGGACGTGATGCCTATATACATGATCATACCTAGATATTCTCATAACTATGCTCAATTATGTCAATTGCTCAACAGTAATTTGTTCACCCACCATAGAATACTTATGCTCTTGAGAGAAGCCACTAGTGAAACCTATGGCCCCCGGGTCTCTTTCTCATCATATCAATCTCCATTACTTTATTATTGTTTTGCTTTTACTTTATTTACTTTGCATCTCTATACAAAAAATACCAAAAATATTATTTATCATCTCTATCAGATCTCACTTTCGTAAGTGACCGTGAAGGGATTGACAACCCCTAAGAGCGTTGGTTGCGTTGAGCTATTGTTTTTGTGTAGGTACGAGGGACTTCAGCGTAGCCTCCTACTGGATTGATACCTTGGTTCTCAAAAACTGAGGGAAATACTTATGCTACTTTGCTGCATCATCCCTTCCTCTTCGGGGAGATCCAACGCAGTGCTCAAGAGGTAGCAAGAAGAATTTCTGGCGCCGTTGCCTGGGAGTCTGCGCAAAAGTCAACATACCAAGTACCCATCACAATCCCTATCTCCCGCATTACATTATTTGCCATTTGCCTCTCGTTTTCCTCCCCCCAATTCACCCTTGCCATTTTATTCGCCCTCTCTCTCTATCCTCCCTCTCTATTTGCCTCTTTTGCCCGTTTGCTCTTTGTTTGCTCGTGTGTTGGTTTGCTTTCTTGTCGTTATGGCTAGTTCTTTACCTTCTGCCTCTATGTCTGAAATTGGGGATACTATTGTCGATAATAATTTTGATGCTCCTACTAAAGAACCCGCTATCTCACATATAAAAAGATTTTGTGTTGGTAGTGGTAATATTATTGGTAAGGGAGTTGTTCAAGATTTCTTTACTTGCGCCGGTGCTTTACCTTCTATGGGTAGTTCTATTCTTCATAGAACTAGTAGTCTTGCGGACGCTATTGCCATGCTTGTAGTTGAACTTGAGCACTTGCATCCTTCTATACAAAGGATTTTCCTAGAATTTTCTAATATTGAGCATTCTTCTGTTAAGCGTGCCATTACTATCTTTTTGGCTCATGAGATTTGATTCATAATTAAAGCAGCCAAAGAAATCTTTGCGCATTATAGGGTGGATGCTTGCCGTCCTCCCATAGAGACTATCCTCTTTGATCAAGAAGAAATAATGCGTTTTCAATCTCTAGACTATGTTGCTTTCAATGAAAATCTTAGAAAAAGGGTTCCTACCAATGTTTTAATTGATAGAATTTATGAGCTTAATGATGATTTAGCTATTCGAGATAATAAATTGGGATATTCTCTTGAATATAGGCTCACAAAGTTCTGTCAAAAGAATGCTTATAATGATGAATTGGTTGTGCAATATGAAGGACCAAAGGAGGAACCTATACCTCCCAAGGTTGATCTTGGAGACTTTTGTCGCAAAAAATTTAGCCCTTTTGATTACTTTTGCTTGCCTCAAAGAAAACTTGCTGCTGAACGTAGAGAATATGAAATGAGTTTTAACAATCTATCTTATTATTATGGCAATACCTAGATCTATTCTTGCTTGTTATGCCTAGCTAGGGGCGTTAAACGATAGCGCTTGTTGGGAGGCAAACCAATTTTATTTTTATTCCTTGCTTTTTGCTCCTGTTTAGTAATAAATAAATTATTTAGCCTATGTTTTGTTTGTGTTTTTTGTGTTTAATTAGTGTTTGTGCCAAGTAGAACCGTTGGGAAGACTTGGGGAAAGTCTTGTTGAACTTGCTGTAAAAAACAGAAACTTTAGCGCTCACGAGAACTGCTGTCATTTTTATTTGGAAAGTGCTATTTAGTTAATTCTTTTTGAAGATGATTAATAGTTAAATTCCTCACGTCCAACAATTTATTTTAGAATTTTTGGGGTTCCAGATCTTGCACTAGCTACATATTACTACAGACTGTTCTGTTTTTGACAGATTCTGTTTTTCATGTGTTGTTTGCTTATTTTGATGAATCTATGGCTAGTCAAATATTTTTTAATCCATAGGGAAGTTGGAATACAGTAGGTTTAACACCAATATAAATAAATAATGAGTTCTTTACAGTACCTTGAAGTGGTCTTTTGTTTTCTTTCGCTAACAGAGCTCACGAGATTTTCTACTTTAAGTTTTATGTTGTGAAGTTTTCAAGTTTTGGGTAAAGATTTGATGGATTATGGAACAAGAAGTGGCAAGAACCTAAGCTTGGGGATGCCCATGGCACCCCCAAGATAATCTAAGAACACCTAAAAGCCAAAGCTTGGGGATGCCCCGGAAGGCATCCCCTCTTTCGTCTACTTCTATCGGTAACTTTACTTGGAGCTGTATTTTTATTCACCACATGATATGTGTTTTGCTTGGAGCGTCTTTTATGATTTGAGTCATTGCTTATTAGTTTACCACAATAATCCTTGCTGTACACACCTTTTGAGAGAGCCATACATGATTTGGAATTTGATAGAATACTCTATGTGCTTCACTTATATCTTTTTAGCTTTATAGTTTTGCTCTAGTGCTTCACTTATATCTTTTAGAGCACGGTGGTGGATTTGTTTTATAGAAACTATTGATCTCTCATGCTTCACTTAGATTATTTTGAGAGTCTTAATAGCATGGTAATTTGCTTAAAATCCTAATATGCTTGGTATGCAAGATTAATAATAAAACTTTCTTATGAGTGTGTTGAATACTAAGAAAAGTTTTATGCTTGATGATTGTTTTGAGATATGGAGGTAATAATATCAAAGTCATGCTAGTTGAGTAGTTGTGAAATTTAGAAATACTTGTGTTGAGGTTTGCAAGTCCCGTAGCATGCACGTATGGTAAACGTATGCAACAAATTTGAAACATGAGGTGTTATTTGATTGTCTTCCTTATGAGTGGCGGTCGGGGACGAGCGATGGTCTTTTCCTACCAATCTATCCCCTAGGAGCATGCGCGTAGTGCCGAGGTTTTGATGACTTGTAGATTTTTGCAATAAGTATGTGAGTTCTTTATGACTAATGTTGAGTCCATGGATTATACGCACACTCACCCTTCCATCCTTGCTAGCCTCTTCGGTACCGTGCATTGCCCTTTCTCACATTGAGAGTTGGCGCAAACTTCGCCGGTGCATCCAAACCCCGTGATATGATACGCTCTTTCACACATGAACCTCCTTATATATCTTCCTCAAAACAGCCACCATACCTACCTATTATGGCATTTCCATAGCCATTCCGAGATATATTGCCATGCAACTTTCCATCATTCCGTTCATCATGACACATTCATCATTGTCATATTGCTTAGCATGATCATGTAGTTGACATAGTATTTGTGGCAAAGCCACCATTCATAATTATTTCATACATGTCACTCTTGGTTCATTGCATATCCCGGTACACCGCCGGAGGCATTCACATAGAATCATCTTTGTTCTAGTATCGAGTTGTAATCATTGCGTTGTAAATAAATTGAAGTGTGATGATCATCATTATTAGAGCATTGTCCCAAGTGAGGAATAAATAATAATAAAAGGCCATAAAAAGAGAAGGCCAAAAAAATAGAAAGGCCATAAAAAAGAGAAGGCCAAAAAAATGAGAGAAAAAGAGAGAAGGGACAATGTTACTATCCTTTTACCACACTTGTGCTTGAAAGTAGCACCACAATCTTCATAGTAGAGAGTATCTCATGTTATCACTTTCATATACTAGTGGAAAATTTTCATTATAGAATTTGGCTTGTACATTCCAACAATGGGCCTCCTCAAGTGCCCTAGGTCCTCATGAGGAAGCAAGTTGGATGCACACCCACTAGTTTCTTTTGTTGAGCTTTCATACATTTATAGCTCTAGTGCATCTATTGCATGGCAATCCCTACTCCTTGCATTAACATCAATAGCCCATTGATTAGCCTCGTTGATGTGAGACTTTCTCCTTTTTTGTCTTCTCCACATAACCCCCTCATTATATTCTATTCCACCCATAGTTCTATGTCAATGGCTCGCGCTCATATATTGCGTGAAAGTTTATAGGTTTGAGATTACTAAAGTATGAAACAATTGCTTGGCTTGTCATCGGGGTTGTGCATGATGATAGCATTCTTGTGTGATGAAAATGAAACATGACTAAACCATATGATTTTGTAGGGATGAACTTTCTTTGGCCATGTTATTTTGAGAAGACATAATTGCTTAGTTAGTATGCTTGAAGTATTATCATTTTTATGTCAATATGAACTTTTGTCTTGAATCTTTCGGATCTGAATATTCATACCACAATTAAGAAGAATTAGATTAAAATTATGCCAAGTAGCACTCCACATCAAAAATTCTGTTTTTATCATTTACCTACTCGAGGACGAGCAAGAATTAAGCTTGGGGATGCTTGATACGTCTCCAACGTATCTATAATTTTTGATTGCTCCATGCTATATTATCTACTGTTTTAGACATTATTGGGCTTTATTTTCCACTTTTATATTATTTTTGGGACTAACCTATTAACCGGAGGCCCAGCTAAGAATTGCTGTTTTTTGCCTGTTTTAGGGTTTCGAAGAAAAGGAATATCAAACAGAGTCCAAACGGAATGAAACCTTCAGAAACGTGATTTACTCATCAGATAAGATCTAGGAGACTTGGACCCTCCGTCAAGAAAGCCACGAGGTGGTCACGAGGGTAGGGGCACCCCCCTAGGGCGCGCCCCCTGCCTCGTGGGCCCCTCGAAGCTCCACCGACGTACTTCTTCCTCCTATATATATCTACGTACCCCCAAACGATCGGGGACGGAGCCAAAAACCTAATTCCACCGCCACAACTTTCTGTATCCACGAGATCCCATCTTGGGGCCTGTTCCAGAGCTCCGTCGGAGGGGGCATCGATCACGGAGGGCTTCTACATCATCATCCAAGCCCCTCCAATGAAGTGTGAGTAGTTTACTTCAGACCTACGGGTCCATAGCTAGTAGCTACATGGCTTCTTCTCTCTTTTTCGATCTCAATACAATGTTCTCCCCCTCTCTTGTGGAGATCTATTCGATGTAATCTTCTTTCTGCGGTGTGTTTGTTGAGACCGATGAATTGTGGGTTTATGATCCACTCTATCTATGAATAATATTTGAATCTTCTCTGAATTCTTTTATGTATGATTGTTTATCTTTGCAAGTCTCTTCGAATTATCAGTTTGGTTTGGCCTACTAGATTGGTTTTTCTTGCCATGGGAGAAGTGCTTAGCTTTAGGTTCAATCTTGCGGTGTCCTTTCCCAGTGACAAAAGGGGCAGCAAGGCACATATTGTATTGTTGCCATCGAGGATAACAAGATGGGGTTTTTATCATATTGCATGAAATTATCCCTCTACATCATGTCATCTTGCTTAAGGCGTAACTCTGTTTTTAACTTAATACTCTAGATGCATGCTGGATAGCGGTCGATGAGTGGAGTAATAGTAGTAGATGCAGAATCGTTTCTGTCTACTTGTCTCGGACGTGATGCCTATATACATGATCATACCTAGATATTCTCATAACTATGCTCAATTATGTCAATTTCTCAACAGTAATTTGTTCACCCACCATAGAATACTTATGCTCTTGAGAGAAGCCACTAGTGAAACCTATGGCCCCCGGGTCTCTTTCTCATCATATCAATCTCCATTACTTTATTATTGCTTTGCTTTTACTTTATTTACTTTGCATCTCTATACCAAAAATACCAAAAATATTATTTATCATCTCTATCAGATCTCACTTTCGTAAGTGACCGTGAGGGGATTGACAACCCCTAAGCGCGTTGGTTGCGTTGAGCTATTGTTTTTGTGTAGGTACGAGGGACTTGAGCGTAGCCTCCTACTGGATTGATACCTTGGTTCTAAAAAACGGAGGGATATACTTACGCTACTTTACTGCATCATCCCTTCCTCTTCGGGGAAATCCAATGCAGTGCTCAAGAGGTAGCAGAGTCCTACTCCCACTAGGAGTAGGACTCCTCCTATTCCTAGTAGGAGTAGGAGAGGGGGAAGGAAAGGGAGAGGAGGAGAAGGAAAGAGGGGGCCGGCCCCCTTGCCCTAAACCAATTCGGTTTGGGCCTTGGGGGGCGCGCCCCACACTCCCCTTGCTGCCCTCTATTTCCACTAAGGCCCATGTAGGCCCATTAAGCCCCCCCCGGGGGGGGGGGTTCTGGTAACACCCGGTACTCCGATATATGTCGGAAACCTTTCCGGTGTCCGAACATAGTCGTCCAATATATCGATCTTTACGTATCGACCATTTTGAGACTCCTCGTCACGTCTGTGATCACATCCAGGACTCCGAACTTCCTTCGGTACATCAAAACACAAAACTCATAATATCGATCGTCACCGAACTTTAAGCGTGCGGACCCTAGGGGTTCGAGAACTATGTAGACATGACCGAGACACGTCTCCGGTCAATAACCAATAGCGGAACCTGGATGCTCATATTGGCTCCCACATATTCTACGAAGATCTTTATCGGTCAAACCTCATAACAACATACGTTGTTCCCTTTGTCATCGGTATGTTACTTGCCCGAGATTAGATCGTTGGTATATCAATAACTAGTTCAATCTCGTTACCGGCAAGTCTCTTTACTCGTTCCGTAATACATCATCCCGCAACTAACTCATTAGTTACAATGCTTGCAAGGCTTATAGTGATGTGCATTACCGAGTGGGCCCAGAGATACCTCTCCGACAATCGGAGTGACAAATCCTAATCTCGAAATATGCCAACTCAACAAGTACCTTCGGAGACACCTGTAGAGCACCTTTATAATCACCCAGTTACGTTGTGACGTTTGGTAGCACACAAAGTGTTCCTCCGATAAACAGGAGTTGCATAATCTCATAGTCATAGGAACATGTATAAGTCATGAAGAATGCAATAGCAACATACTAAACGATCAAGTGCTAAGCTAACGGAATGGGTCAAGTCAATCACATCATCCTCCTAATGATGTGATCCCGTTAATAAAATGACAACTCATGTCTATGGCTAGGAAACATAACCATCTTTGATAAACAAGCTAGTCAAGTAGAGGCATACTAGTGACACTCTGTTTGTCTATGTATTCACACATGTATCATGTTTCTGGTTAATACAATTCTAGCATGAATAATAAACATTTATCATGATATAAGGAAATAAATAATAACTTTATTATTGCCTCTAGGGTATATTTCCTTCAGTCTCCGACTTGCACTAGAGTCAATAATCTAGATTACACAGTAATGATTCTAACACCCATGGAGCCTTGGTGCTGATCATGTTTTGCTCGTGGAAGAGGCTTAGTCAACGGGTCTGCAACATTCAGATCCGTATGTATCTTGCAAATCTCTATGTATCCCACCTGGACTTGATCCCGGATGGAGTTGAAGCATCTCTTGATGTGCTTGGTTCTCTTGTGAAATCTGGATTCCTTTGCCAAGGCAATTGGACTAGTATTGTCACAAAAGATTTTCATTAGACCCGATGCACTAGGTAGGACACCTAGATCGGATATGAACTCCTTCATCCAGACTCCTTCATTCGCTGCTTCCGAAGTAGCAATGTACTCCGCTTCACATGTAGATCCCGCCATGATGCTTTGTTTAGAACTGCTCTAACTGACAGCTCCACCTTTCAATAGAAACACGTATCCGGTTTGCAATTTAGAATTGTCCGGATCAGTGTCAAAGCTTGCATCAACGTAACCATTTATGATGAGCTCTTTGTCACCTACATAAATGAGAAACATATCCTTAGTCCTTTTCAGGTATTTTAGGATGTTCTTGACCGCTGTCAAGTGATCCACTCCTGGATTACTTTGGTACCTCCCTGCTAAACTAATAGCAAGGCACACATCAGGTCTGGTACACAGCATTGCATACATGATAGAGCCTATGGCTGAAGCATAGGGAACATCTTTCATTTTCTCTCTATCTTCTGAAGTGGTCGGGCATTGAGTCTTACTCAACTTCACACCTTGTAACACAGGAAGGAACCCTTTCTTTGCTTGATCCATTTTGAACTTCTTCAAAACTTTGTCAAGGTATGTGCTTTGTTAAAGTCCAATTAAGTGTCTTGATCTATCTCTATAGTGAAGGAAATATGCCCTAGAGGCAATAATAAAGTTATTATTTATTTCCTTATATCATGATAAATGTTTATTATTCATGCTAGAATTGTATTAACCGGAAACATAATACATGTGTGAATACATAGACAAACAGTATGTCACTAGTATGCCTCTACTTGACTAGCTCGTTGAATCAAAGATGGTTAAGTTTCCTAGCCATATACATGAGTTGTCATTTGATTAACGGGGTCACATCATTAGAGAATGATGTGATTGACTTGACCCATTTCGTTAGCATAGCACTTGATCGCTTAGTTTGTTGCTATTGCTTTCTTCATGACTTATACATGTTCCTATGACTATGAGATTATGCAACTCCCGTTTACCGGAGAAACACTTTGTGTGCTACCAAACGTCACAACGTAACTGGGTGATTATAAAGGTGCTCTACAGGTGTCTCCGAAGGTACTTGTTGGGTTGGTGTATTTCGAGATTAGGATTTGTCACTCCGATTGTTGGAGAGGTATCTCTGGGCCCACTCGGTAATGCACATCACTATAAGCCTTGCAAGCATTGCAACTAATGAGTTAGTTGCAGGATGATGTGTTACGGAACGAGTAAAGAGACTTGTCGGTAACGAGATTGAACTAGGTATTGAGATACCGACGATCGAATCTCGGGCAAGTAAGATACCGATGACAAAGGGAACAACGTATGTTGTTATGCGGTTTGACCGATAAAGATCTTCGTAGAATATGTAGGAGCCAATATGAGCATCCAGGTTCCGCTATTGGTTATTGACAGGAGACGTGTCTCGGTCATATCTACATAGTTCTCGAACCCGTGGGGTCCGCATGCTTAAAGTTCGATGACGGTTATATTATGAGTTTATGTGTTTTGATATACCGAAGGATTTCGGAGTCCTGGATGAGATCGGGGACATGACAAGAGTCTCGAAATGGTCGAGACGTAAAGATTGATATATTGGACGACTATATTCGGACATAGGAAAGGTTCCGAGTGATTCCGGTATTTTCGGGAGTACCGGGGAGTTACGGGAATTCGTATTGGGCCTTAATGGGCCATACGGGAAAGGAGAGAAAGGCCTCAAAGGGTGGCCGCACCCCTCCCCATGGGCTGGTCCGAATTGGACTAGGGAGGGGGGGCGCCCCCTTCCTTCCTTCTCCTTTTCCCTTCCCTTTCCTTCCCTCCTACTCCTACTACTTGGAAGGGCTGCTAGTTCTACTAGGAAAGGAGGAATCCTACTCCCGGTGGGAGTAGGACTCCCCTAGGGCTCGCCATAGAGAGGGCTGGCCCTCCCCCTCCTCCACTCCTTTATATACGGGGGCAGGGGGCACCCCAAAGACACAACAATCGATCTCTTGATCTCTTAGCCGTGTGCGGTGCCCCTCTCCACCATAATCCACCTCGGTCATATTGTAGCGGTGCTTAGGTGAAGCCCTGCATCGGTAGAACATCATCATCATCACCACGCCATCGTGCTGACGGAACTCTCCCTCAAAGCTCGGCTGGATCGGAGTTCGAGGGACGTCATCGAGTTGAACGTGTGCAGGACTCGGAGGTGCCGTGCGTTCGGTACTTGATCGGTCGGATCATGAAGACGTACGACTACATCAACCGCGTTGTGCTAACGCTTCCGCTTTCAGTCTACGAGGGTACATGGACAACACTCTCCCCTCTCGTTGCTATGCGTCACCATGATCTCGCGTGTGCGTAGGATTTTTTTTTGAAATTACGACGTTCCCCAACAGTGGCATCCGAGCCAAGTTATATGCATAGATGTCATATGCATGAGTAGAACACAAGTGAGTTGTGGGCGATATAAGTCATACTGCTTACCAACATGTCATACTTTGGTTCGGCGGTATTGTTGGATGAAGCGGCCCAGACTGACATTACGCGTACGCTTACGCGAGACTGGTTCTACCAACGTGCTTTGCACACAGGTGGCTGGCGGGTGTCAGTTTCTCCAACTTTAGTTGAACCGAGTGTGGCTACGCCCGGTCCTTGCAAAGTTTAAAACAGCACCAACTTGACAAACTATGGTTGTGGTTTTTGATGCGTAGGTAAGAACGGTTCTTGCTCAGCCTGTAGCAGCCACGTAAAACTTGCAACAACAAAGTTGAGGACATCTAACTTGTTTTTGCAGGGCATGTTGTGATGTGATATGGTCAAGACATGATGAGACATAAGTTGTTGTATAAGATGATCATGTTTTGTTGAAGTCATCGGCAACTGGCAGAAGCCTTATGGTTGTGTCTTTATTGTATAAGATGCAAGCGCCAAATAATTGCTTTACTTTATCGCTATGCGATAGCAATAGTTGCAAGAGCAATAGTTGGCAAGACAACCATGTGACAACACATTGATATAGATCAAGATGATGGAGATCATGGTATCATACCGGTAAAGATGGAGATCATGACGATGCTTTGGAGATAGAGATCAAAGGCACAAGATGATGATGGCCATATCATGTCACATATTTTGATTGCATGTGATGTTTATCTTTTATACATCTTACTTTTCTTACTTATGACGGTAGCATTATAAGATGATCTCTCACTAAATTTCAAGATAAAAGTGTTCTCCCTGAGCATGCACCGTTGCCAAAGTTCGTCGTGCCCAGACACCACGTGATGATCGGGTGTGATAAGCTCTACGTCCATCTACAACGGGTGCAAGCCAGTTTTGCACACACAGAAATACTCGGGTTAAACTTGACGAGCCTAGCATATGCAGATATGGCCTCGGAACACTGGAGACCGAAAGGTCGAGCGTGAATCATATAGTAGATATGATCAACATAATGATGTTCACCATTGAAAACTACTCCATTTCATGTGATGATCGGTTATGGTTTAGTTGATATGGATCACGTGATCACTTAGATGATTATAGGGATGTCTATCTAAGTGGGACTTCTTAAAGTAATATGATTAATTGAACTTAAATTTATCATGAACTTAGTCCTGGTAGTATTAGCATATCTATGTTGTAGATCAATAGCTCGCGTTTAGCTCCCTTGTTTTATTTTTGATATGTTCCTAGAGAAAACTAAGTTGAAAGATGTTAGTAGCAATGATGCGGATTGGATCCGTGATCTGAGGTTTATCCTCATTGCTGCATAGAAGAATTATGTCCTTGATGCACTGCTAGGTGACAAACCTATTGCAGGAGCAGATGCAGATGTTATGAACGTTTGGCTAGCTCAATATGATGACTACTTGATAGTTTAGTGCACCATGCTTAAACGTCTTAGAATCGAGACTTCAAAGACGTTTTGAACGTCATGGACCATATGAGATGTTCCAGCAGTTGAAGTTAATATTTCAAGTAAATACCTGAGTTGAGAGATATGAGGTCTCCAACAAGTTCTATAGCTAAAAGATGGAGGAGAATAGCTCAAGCAGTGAGCATGTGCTCAGATTGTCTGGGTACTACAATCGCTTGAATCAAGTGGGAGTTAATCTTCCAGATAAAATAGTGATTGACAGAATTCTCTAGTCACCATCACCAAGTTAGTAGAACTTCGTGATGAACTATAATATGCAAGGGATAACGGAAATGATTCCCAAGCTCTTCGTGATGCTGAAATCAACGAAGGTAGAAATCAAGAAAAATATCAAGTGTTGATGGTAGACAAGACCACTAGTTTCAAGAAAAGGGCAAAGGGAAGAAGGGGAACTTCAAGAAGAACGGCAAGCAAGTTGCTTCTCAAGTGCAGAAGCCCAAGTCTGGTCCTAAGCCTGAGACTAAGTGCTTCTACTGCAAAGGGACTGGTCATTGGAAGCAGAACTACCCCAAGTAATTGGCGGATAAGAAGGATGGCAAAGTGAACATAGGTATATTTGATATACATGTTATTGATGTGTACTTTACTAATGTTTATAGCAACCCCTTAGTATTTGATACTAGTTCAGTTGCTAAGAATAGTAACTCGAAACGAGAGTTGCAAAATGAACAAAGACTAGTTAAGGGTGAAGTGACGATGTGTATTGGAAATGGTTCCAAGATTGATATGATCATCATTGCACACTCCCTATACTTTCGGGATTAGTGTTAAACCTAAAATAAATGTTATTTAGTGTTTGCGTTGAGCATGAATATGATTGGATCATGTTTATTGCAATACGGTTATTCATGTAAGTTAGAGAATAATTGTTGTTCTGTTTACACGAATAAAACCTTCTATGGTCATACACCCAATGATGAAAATGGTTTGTTGGATCTCGATCATGGTGATACACATTTTTATAATATTGAAGCCAAAAGATGTAAAGTTAATAATGATAGTGCAACTTATTTGTGGCACTGCCGTTTAGGTCATTTTGGTGTAAAGCGCATGAAGAAAATTCATGTTGATGGGCTTTTGGAATCACTTGATTATGAATCAGTTGATGCTTGCGAACCATGCCTCATGGGCAAGATGACTAAGACTCCGTTCTCTGGAACAATGGAGCGAGCAACAGATTTGTTAGAAATCATACATACTGATGTATGTGGTCCGATGAATATTGAGGCTCGTGGCAGGTATCATTATTTTCTGATCTTCAGAGATGATTTGAGTAGATATGAGTATATCTACTTAATGAAACACAAGTCTAAAACATTTGAAAAGTTCAAAGAATTTCAGAGTGAAGTGGAGAATCATCATAACAAAAATAAAAGTTTCTATGATATGATCGCAGAAGTAAAATATTTGATTTACGAGTTTGGCCTTCAGTTAAAACAATGTGAAATATTTTCACTACTCACGCCACCTGGAACACCACAGTGTAATGGTGTGTCCGAACATCGTAACCGTACTTTATTAGATATGGTACGATCTATGATGTCTCTTACCGATTTACCACTATCGTTTTGGGGTTATGCATTAGAGACAGCTACATTCACATTAAATAGGGCACCATCTAAATCCGTTGAGAGACACCGTATGAACTATGGTTTGGCAAGAAACCTAAGCTGTCGTTTCTTAAAGTTTGAGGTTGCAATGCTTATGTGAAAAAGTTTCAACCTGATAAGCTCAAACCCAAATCGGAGAAGTGCGTCTTCATAAGATACCCAAAAGAAAATGTTGGTTACACCTTCTATCACAGATCCAAAGGCAAGATATTCGTTGCTGAGAATGGATCCTTTCTAGAGGAGTTTCTCTCGAAAGAAGTGAGTGGGAGGAAAGTAGAACTTGATGAGGTAACTATACCTGCTCCCTTTTTGGAAAGTAGTTCATCACAGAAATATGTTCTTGTGACTACTACACCAATTAGTGAGGAATCTACTGATGATGATCATGTAACTTCAGATAAAGTTGCTACCGAACCTCGTAGGTAAACCAGAGTGAGATCCGCACCAGAGTGGTACGGTAATCCTGTTCTGGAGGTCATGTTACTTGAGCATGACGAGCCTACGAACTATGAGGAAGCGATGATGAGCCCAGATTCCGTGAAATGGCTTGAGGCCATGAAATCTGAGATGAGATCCATGTATGAGAACAAAGTATGGACTTTGATTGACTTGCCCATTGATTGGCTAGCCATTGAGATTAAATGGATCTTCAAGAGGAAGACGGACGCTGATAGTAGTGTTACTATCTACAAAGCTAGAATTGTCGCAAAAAGATTTTCGACAAGTTCAAGGTGTTGACTACGATGAGAGTTTCTCACTCGTATCTATGCTTAAGTCTGTCCGAATCATGTTAGAAATTGCCGCATTTTATGAAATTTGGCAAATGGATAAACAAAACTACATTCCTTAATGGATTTATTAAATAAGAGTTGTATATGATGCAACCAGAAGGTTTTGTCAATCCTAAAAGGTGCTAACAAAATATGCAAGCTCCAGCGATCCATCTATGGACTGGTGCAAGCATCTCGGAGTTGGAATATACGCTTTGATAAGTTGATCAAAGCATATAGTTTTATACAGACTTGCGGTGAAGCCTGTATTTACAAGAAAGTGAGTGGGAGCACTACAGCATTTCTGATAAGTATATGTGAATGACATATTGTTGATCGGAGATAATGTAGAATTATTCTGCAAAGCATAAAGGAATGTTTGAAAGGAGTTTTTCAAAGAAAGACCTCGGTGAAGCTGCTTACATATTGAGCATCAAGATCTATAGAGATAGATCAAGACGCTTGATAAGTTTTTCAATGAGTACATACCTTGACAAGATTTTGAAGTAGTTCAAAATGGAACAGACAAAGAAGGAGTTCTTGCCTGTGTTACAAGCTGTGAAGTTGAGTAAGACTCAAAACCCGACCACGACAGAAGATAGAGAGAGAATGAAAGTCATTCCCTATGCCTCAGCCATAGGTTCTATAAAATATGCCATGCTGTGTACCAGATCTATTGTATACCCTACACTGTTTTTGGCAAGGGAGTACAATAGTGATCTAGGAGTAGATCACTGGACATTGGTCAAAATTATCCTTAGTGGAATAAGGATATGTTTCTCGATTATGGAGGTGACAAAAAGGTTCGTCGTAAAGGGTTACGTTGATGCAAATTTTGACACTGATCCAGATGACTCTAAATCTCAATCTGGATACATATTGAAAGTGGGAGAAATTAGCTAGAGTAGCTCCGTGCAGAGCATTGTTGACATAGATTTGCAAAATACTTACGGATCTTAATGTGGCAGACCCGTTGACTAAACTTCTCTCACAAGCAAAACATGATCACACCTTGGTACTCTTTGCGTGTTAATCACATAACGATGTGAACTAGATTATTGACTCTAGTAAACCTTTGGGTGTTGGTCACATGAGGATGTGAACTATGGGTGTTAATCACATGGTAATGTGAACTATTGATGTTAAATCACATGGCGATGTGAACTAGATTATTGACTCTAGTGCAAGTGGGAGACTGAAGGAAATATGCCCTAGAGGCAATAATAAAGTTATTATTTATTTCCTTATATCATGATAAATGTTTATTATTCATGCTAGAATTGTATTAACCGGAAACATAATACATGTGTGAATACATAGACAAACAGTATGTCACTAGTATGCCTCTACATGACTAGCTCGTTGAATCAAAGATGGTTAAGTTTCCTAGCCATAGACATGAGTTGTCATTTGATTAACGGGGTCACATCATTAGAGAATGATGTGATTGACTTGACCCATTTCGTTAGCATAGCACTTGATCGCTTAGTTTGTTACTATTGCTTTCTTCATGACTTATACATGTTCCTATGACTATGAGATTATGCAACTCCTGTTTACCGAAGGAACACTTTGTGTGCTACCAAACATCACAACATAACTGGGTGATTATAAAGGTGCTGTACAGGTGTCTCCGAAGGTACTTGTTGGGTTGGCGTATTTCGAGATTAGGATTTGTCACTCCGATTGTCGGAGAGGTATCTCTGGGCCCACTCAGTAATGCACATCACTATAAGCCTTGCAAGCATTGCAACTAATGAGTTAGTTGCGGGATGATGTGTTACGGAACGAGTAAAGAGACTTGTCGGTAATGAGATTGAACTAGGTATTGAGATACCGACGATCGAATCTCAGGCAAGTAACATACCGATGACAAAGGGAACAACGTATGTTGTTATGCGGTTTGACCGATAAAGATCTTCGTAGAATATGTAGGAGCCAATATGAGCATCCAGGTTCCTCTATTGGTTATTGACAGGAGACGTGTCTCGGTCATGTATACATAGTTCTCGAACCCGTAGGGTCCGCACGCTTAAAGTTCGATGATGGTTATATTATGAGTTTATGTGTTTTGATGTACCGAAGGAGTTCGGAGTCCCGGATGAGATCGGGGGCATGATAAGGAGTCTTGAAATGGTCGAGACGTAAATATCGATATATTGGACGACTATATTCAGACATCGGAAAGGTTCCGAGTGATTCGGGTATTTTCAGGAGTACCGGGGAGTTACGGGAATTCGTATTGGGCCTTAATGGGCCATACGGGAAAGGAGAGAAAGGCCTCAAAGGGTGGCCGCACCCCTCCCCATGGGCTGGTCCTAATTGGACTAGGGAGGGGGGCGCCCCCTTCCTTCCTTCTCCTTTTCCCTTCCCTTTCCTTCCCTCCTACTCCTACTACTTGGAAGGGCTCCTAGTTCTACTAGGAAAGGAGGAATCCTACTCCCGGTGGGAGTAGGACTCCCCTAGGGCGCGCCATAGAGAGGGCCGGCCCTCCCCCTCCTCCACTCCTTTATATACGGGGGCAGGGGGCACCCCAAAGACACAACAATTGATCTCTTGATCTCTTAGCCGTGTGCGGTGCCCCTCTCCACCATAATCCACCTCGGTCATATCGTAGCGGTGCTTAGGCGAAGCCCTGCATCGGTAGAACATCATCATCGTCACCATGCCGTCGTGCTGACGGAACTCTCCCTCAAAGCTCGGCTGGATCGGAGTTCGAGGGACGTCATCGAGTTGAACGTGTGCAGGACTCGGAGGTGCCGTGCGTTCGGTACTTGATCGGTCGGATCGTGAAGACGTACGACTACATCAACCGCGTTGTGCTAACGCTTCCGCTTTCGGTCTACGAGGGTACGTGGACAACACTCTCCCCTCTCGTTGCTATGCATCACCATGATCTTGCGTGTGCGTAGGAATTTTTTTTGAAATTACTATGTTCCCCAACATATAGATGTTGATGCCCAATATGTAAGCAGCTTCACCGAGGTTTTCATTGAAAAACTCTTATTCAAGTATCCTTTTATGCTATCCAGAAATTCTATATCATTTCCAATCAAAAATATGTCATCCACATATAATATTAGAAATGCTACAGATCTCCCACTCACTTTCTTGTAAATACAGGCTTCTCCAAAAGTCTGTATAAAACCATATGCTTTGATCACACTATCAAAATGTTTATTCCAAATCTGAGAGGCTTGCACCAGTCCATAAATAGACCGCTGGAGCTTGCACACTTTGTTAGCACCTTTTGGATCGATAAAACCTTCAGGTTGCATCATATACAACTCTTCTTCCAAAAATCCATTCAGGAATGCAGTCTTTACATCCATTTGCCAAATTTCATAATCATAAAATGCGGCAATAGCTAACATGATTCGGACGGACTTAAGCATCACTACTGGTGAGAAGGTCTCATCGTAGTCAACTCCTTGAACTTGCCGAAAACCTTTCGCAACATGTCAAGCTTTGTAGACAGTAACATTACCATCAGCGTCTGTCTTCTTCTTGAAGATCCATTTATTTTCAATGGCCTGCCGATCATCGGGCAAGTCAACCAAAGTCCACACTTTGTTCTCATACATGGATCCCATCTCAGATTTCATGGCCTCAAGCCATTTTGCAGAATCTGGGCTCATCATCGCTTCCTCATAGTTCGTAGGTTCGCCATGGTCAAGTAACATGACCTCCAGAATAGAATTACCGTACCACTCTGGTGCGGATCTTGCTCTGGTTGACCTACGAGGTTCTGTAGTAACTTGATCTGAAGTTTCATGATCATCATCATTGGTTTCCTCACTAATTGGTGTAGGTGTCATAGGAACCGTTTTCTGTGATAAACTACTTTCCAATAAGGGAGCAGGTACAGTTACCTCATCAAGTTCTATTTTCCTCCCACTCACTTCTTTCGAGAGAAACTCCTTCTCTAGAAAGGATCCATTCTTAGCAACGAATGTCTTGCCTTCGGATCTGTGATAGAAGGTGTACCCAACAGTTTCCTTTGGGTATCCTATGAAGACACATTTCTCCGATTTGGGTTCGAGCTTATTAGGTTGAAGCTTTTTCACATAAGCATTGCAGCCCCAAACTTTAAGAAATGACAACTTTCGTTTCTTGCCAAACCATAGTTCATCAGGCGTCGTATCAACGGATTTTGATGGTGCCCTATTTAACGTGAATGCAGCCGTCTCTAAAGCATAACCCCAAAATGACAGCAGTAAATCAGTAAGAGACATCATAGATCGCACCATATCTAGTAAAGTATGATTATGACATTCGGACACACCATTACACTCTGGTGTTCCGGGTGGCATGAGTTGCGAAACTATTCCACATTGTTTCAAATGTAGACCAAACTCGTAACTCAAATATTCTCCTCCACGATCAGATCGTAGAAACTTTATTTTCTTGTTACGATGATTTTCCACTTCACTCTGAAATTCTTTGAACTTTTCAAATGTTTCAGACTTATGTTTCATTAAGTAGATATACCCATATCTGCTCAAATCATCTGTGAAGGTGAGAAAATAACGATACCTACCGTGAGCCTCAATATTCATTGGACCACATACATCAGTATGTATGATTTCCAACAAATCTGTTGCTCGCTCCATAGTTCTGGAGAATGACATTTTAGTCATCTTGCCCATAAGGCATGGTTCGCAAGTACCAAGTGATTCATAATCAAGTGATTCCAAAAGTCCATCAGTATGGAGTTTCTTCATGCGCTTTATACCAATATGACCCAAATGACAGTGCCATAAATAAGTTGCACTATCATTATGAACTCTACATCTTTTGGCTTCAACATTATGAATATGTGTATCACTACTATCGAGATTCAACAAAAATAGACCACTCTTCAAGGGTGCATGACCATAAAAGATATTACTCATATAAATAGAACAACCATTATTCTCAGATTTAAATGAATAACCATCTTGCATCAAACAAGATCCAGATATAATGTTCATGCTTAACGATGGCACCAAATAACAATTATTTAGGTCTAAAACTAATCCCGAAGGTAGATGTAGAGGTAGCGTGCCGACGACGATCACATCGACTTTGAAACCATTTCCCACGTGCATCGTCACCTCGTCCTTAGCCAGTCTTCGGTTAATCCGTAGTCCCTGTTTCGTGTTGCAAATATTAGCAACAAAACCAGTATCAAATACCCAGGTGCTACTGCGAGCTCTGGTAAGGTACACATCAATAACATGTATATCACATATACCTTTGTTCACCTTGCCATCCTTCTTATCCGCCAAATACTTGGGGCAGTTTTGCTTCCAGTGACCAGTCTGTTTGCAGTAGAAGTACTCAGTCTCAGGCTTAGGTCCAGACTTGGGTTTCTTCTCCTGAGCAACAACTTGTTTGCGGTTCTTCTTGAAGTTCCCCTTCTTCTTCCCTTTGCCCTTTTTCTTGAAACTAGTGGTCTTGTTGACCATCAACACTTGATGCTCTTTCTTGATTTCTACCTCCGCTGCCTTTCGCATTGTGAAGAGCTCGGGAGTTGTCTTGTTCATCCCTTGCATATTATAGTTCATTACGAAGCTTTTGTAGCTTTGTGGCAATGATTGAAGAACTCTGTCAATGACACTATCAATAGGAAGATTAACTCCAAGTTGAGTTAAGTGATTATGATACCCAGACATTTTGAGTATATGTTCACTGACAGAACTATTCTCCTCCATCTTGCAGCTATAGAACTTATTGGAGACTTCATATCTCTCAATCCGGGTATTTGCTTGAAATATTAACTTCAACTCCTGGAACATCTCATATGCTCCATGACGTTCAAAACATCATTGAAGTCCCGGTTCTAAGCCGTAAAGCATGGCACACTGAACTATCGAGTAGTCATCAGCTTTACTCTTCCAGACGTTCTTAACGTCATCAGCAGCATCTGCAGCAGGCCTGGCACCCAGCGGTGCTTCCAGGACATGATTCTTCTGTGCAGCAATGAGGATAATCCTCAAGTTACGGACCTAGTCCATGTAATTGCTAACATCATCTTTCAACTTTGCTTTCTCAAGGAATGCATTAAAATTCAATGAAACAACAGCACGGGCCATCCTTCTACAATCAACATAGACAAGCAAAATACTATCAAGTACTAAGTTCATGATAAATTTAAGTTCATTTAATCATATTACTTAAGAATTCCCACTTAGATAGACATCCCTCTGATCATCTAAGTAATCACATGATCCAAATCAACTAAACCATGTCCGATCATCACGTGAGATGGAGTAGTTTTCAATGGTGAACATCACTTATGTTGATCATATCTACTATATGATTCACACTCAACCTTTGGGTCTCAGTGTTCCGAGGCCATATATGCATATGCTAGGCTCGTCAAGTTTAACCTGAATATTCTGCGTGTGCAAAACTAGCTTGCACCTGTTGTAGATGAACGTAGAGCTTATCACACTCGATCATCACGTGGTGTCTCGGCACGACGAACTTTGGCAACGATGCATACTCAGGGAGAACACTTTTACCTTGAAATTTAGTGAGAGGTCATCTTATAATGGTACTGTCAAACAAAGCAGAATAAGATGCATAAAGGATAAACATCACATGCAATCAATATAAGTGATATGATATGGCCATCATCATCTTGTGCTTGTGATCTCCATCTCTGAAGCACCGTCATGATCACCATCGTCACCGGCGCGACACCTTGATTTCCATCGTAGCATCGTTGTCATCTCGCCAACTATTGCTTCTACGACTATCGCTACCGCTTAGTGATAAAGTAAAGCAATTACAGGGCGATTGCATTGCATAGAATAAAGTGACAACCATATGGCTCCTGCCAGTTGCCGATAACTCGGTTACAAAACATGATCATCTCATACAACAAAATATAGCATCACGTATTGACCATATCACATCACAACATGCCCTGCAAAAACAAGTTAGATGTCCTCTACTTTGTTGTTGCAAGTTTTACGTGGCTGCTACGGGCTGAGCAAGAACCGTTCTTACCTACGCATCAAAACCACAATGATAGTTTGTCAAGTTAGTGTTGTTTTAACCTTCTCAAGGACCGGGCGTAGCCACACTCGGTTCAACTAAAGTTGGAGAAACTGACACCCGCCAGCCACCTGTGTGCAAAGCACGTCGGTAGAACCAGTCTCGCGTAAGCGTACGCGTAATGTCGGTCCAGGCCGCTTCATCCAACAATACTGCCGAACCAAAGTATGACATGCTGGTAAGCAGTATGACTTGTATCGCCCACAACTCACTTGTGTTCTACTCGTGCATATAACATCTACGCACAAAACCTGGCTCGGATGCCACTATTGGGGAACGTAGTAATTTCAAAAAAATTCCTACGCACACGCAGGATCATGGTGATGCATAGCAACGAGAGGGGAGAGTGTGTCCACGTACCCTTGTAGACCGAAAGCGGAAGCGTTAGCACAACGCGGTTGATATAGTCGTACGTCTTCACGATCCGACCGATCCAAGTACCGAACGCATGGCACCTCCGAGTTCAGCACACGTTCAACTCGATGACGTCCCGGGAGCTCTGATCCATAAAAGCTCCACAAGAGAGTTTCGTCGGCACAACGGCGTGGTGACGGTGATGATGATGCTACCGACGCAGGGCTTCGCCTAAGCACCGCTACGATATGATCCAGGTGGATTATGGTGGAGGGGGGCACCGCACACGGCTAAGGGATCAATGATCAATTGTGTCTATGGGGTGCCCCTGCCCCCGTATATAAAGGAGAAAGGGGGAGGAGGCGGCCGGCCAGGGAGAGGCGCGCCAAGGGGGAGTCCTACTCCCACTAGGAGTAAGACTCCTCCTATTCCTTGTAGGAGTAGGAGAGGGGGAAGGAAAGGGAGAGGAGGAGAAGGAAAGAGGGGGCCGACCCCCCTTGCCCTAAACCAATTCGGTTTGGGCCTTGGGGGGCGTGCCCCACACTCCCCTTGCTGCCCTCTGTTTCCACTAAGGGCCCATGTAGGCCATTAAGCCCCCCCCCGGGGGGGGGGGGGGTTCCGGTGACCCCCGGTACTCCGATATATGTCTGAAACCTTCCGGAACCTTTCCGGTATCCGAACATAGTCGTCCAATATATCGATCTTTACGTCTCGACCATTTCAAGACTCCTCGTCATGTCCGTGATCACATATGGGCCTCCGAACTACCTTCGGTACATCAAAACACAAAACTCATAATACCAATCGTCACCGAACTTTAAGCGTGCAGACCCTACGGGTTCGAGAACTATGTAGACATGACCGAGACACGTCTCCGGTCAATAACCAATAGCGGAACCTGGATGCTCATATTGGCTCCCACATATTCTACGAAGATCTTTATCGGTCAAACCATATAACAACATACGTTGTTCCCTTTGTCATCGGTATGTTACTTGCCCGAGATTCGATCGTCGGTATCTCAATACCTAGTTCAATCTCGTTACCGGCAAGTCTCTTTACTCGTTTCGTAATACATCATCCCGCAACTAACTCATTAGTTACAATGCTTGCAAGGCTTATAGTGATGTGCATTACCGAGTGGGCCCAGAGATACCTCTCCGACAATCGGAGTGACAAATCCTAATCTCAAAATACGCCAACTCAACAAGTACCTTCGGAGACACCTGTAGAGCACCTTTATAATCACGCAGTTACGTTGTGACGTTTGGTAGCACACAAAGTGTTCCTCCTATAAACCGGAGTTGCATAATCTCATAGTCATAGGAACATTTATAAGTCATGAAGAAAGCAATAGCAACATACTAAACGATCAAGTGCTAAGCTAATGGAATGGGTCAAGTCAATCACATCATTCTCCTAATGATGTGATCCCATTAATCAAATGACAACTCATGTCTATGGCTAGGAAACATAACCATCTTTGATAAACGAGCTACTCAAGTAGAGGCATACTAGTGACACTCTGTTTGTCTATGTATTCACACATGTATCATGTTTCCGGTTAATACAATTCTAGCATGAATAATAAACATTTATCATGATATAAGGAAATAAATAATAACTTTATTATTGCCTCTAGGGCATATTTCCTTCAGCTAGGACGTGGATCAGTAGGGGGAGATCTTCGTGCGCACCCCAGTGTTCGAATCTTAAGGGTTTTGCCGGAACCCGTGATCCGACATTTGGCGCGCCAGGTAGGGGCGCGCCGGAGCCGCTCTCCCACCAGTCGATTCACCGACGCGCTGCAGTTCCGATGTCCGGCGACTCAAGGACCAACGCCGACCGCTGGGCAGTCTGGCCAGCCCGGGCGGCACCGCCTGCCCAGGAAGACCTCAACCCCGTGCTCCAGGCGACGTGCGCGCCACCCGACGCTGCGGGGCATGGGCGGCACGGCCAGGCGCCGTCCACCCTCTCCCCACGATAGGCGGCAGCTGTTGCAAGGGCTGCAAGCCACGCCACGGTGACGGCGCCGCACACCCGGAGGGAGCAGGCAAACATGCACGCTGCACTCACGATGGCACGGGAGCTGGTATGGTGCCGGCTGATGGAGAGTGGCCGGGATGCACTACTGGAACGCGTCACCGAGCTACTGGACGCCCTGGCTTCAGGAGCATCGCCCTTCTATTCTCTGCTCACGCCACAAGCTGTCGCCAGGTGACATGGCGGGCCACGCCGCGCCCGCGTGCCTACAGGTGCACCACCAGGCTTCATCGACACCGGCGCAGCCAACAGAGCTGCACGCCCGCTCACGCTCGTGCCACCTCCGCTGGGCGCGGTCACGGGCGCTGCCACCTGCGGTCCGAGCGGGATCCAACCCTGCCATCCTCGAGGCGGCCCACTAGGTCGAACGACGTGGAGTGTGGGGCACTACGGCGAGGTCTTCGAGGTGGCGGCCTCGGAGGCCTACGTGCCCCGCATGGTGGACCAGGACTACATGCTGGAAGACGACCCCGGCTCGTCCCTTGAGCCAGGCTGGGAGGAGGAGGCGCTAGAAGCCGGCGCCTTTCAGGACCCCTCTGGAAGCCTCACCAACCGCGTCGGCAACAACAGCTATAGGGTACCACTAATTCCTCAGGAGAAGGCTTACGCTAACCATGGTGCGCTGGGGGATCAGGTCACAGCAGCAGATGGCGGTCCCAGCTTGTCGGCCTCCCTCCCTCCAGGGGGGCACGCTGGGGACTGGAGGAAGAAAGCCGGGACGAAGGCCCTCCCCAGCGCTGCGCGGAGCAAAGTGTCCCCCGGAGGTAGGCCTACCCCCGGCAGAGGACCCGTGGTTGCCGAGGGTGCCACTGGCGTCCCCTTTTCCCCTTTGGTGTCATCCTGGTCTCCGGTCGCCCCTAACTGTGGCCGAGGGAGGCGCAAGGCGGGGCCCTCGTCTGGCGATATGAAGTAAGGCTCACGCCTGTGAAGGTCGCCGCCGTGACACTCTCATGTAATAACGAGTGGGGCTGTACATGCCCCAGAGTCTTAGGAGTGCCGCCCTCGGGTCTTTGGGGCTCCCTCCCACGTCCTAGTGGCAGCACTTAGCTCCGCGCTGGTGAGAAGACTCAAAACAAGAAGACTAGACTAGGTGCCGGACGCGGCCATTTGCTTTGGATCCCTTTTCTGTAGCCTTGCCTTGTGGATTTGGATTTGAGCTGAAGTTGAATTTTCATTGATGCGTGCGGGGGGTGCCTTTTCTCTTTCGAGCGATTTCTTGCTATCTGGTTCTTTCCTTATTTCAGAGTTCTCACCTGTTGCCCCTCCCTCGCGGGCCCCTCGTGAGCGGGGATGGGCAAGACGCACACGCGCCACGCGCATGTCGCGCCATGGCTAGCGCTTGCTTATCACGCGGTCCCCTCGAGCGTCTCGACGAGTTCCTCAGGAGCTTCCCAGAAACTCACAACCTCACGAGCCGGTTTGGGATTGTCCAGGCTAAGGTAAACCGCAATAGCAACTTTGCCCTAGGATATGTGAGTCCACGAAGACACATATTCAACTCGACCTAACAAAATAGAGGAAGTAGCAAATTTACATCAAGGGCTGCCCCTCCAAAAATGCTCTTACAACTTCAAGGGCTGCGCCCGAGCTTCTGTGTGCAGGACAAACAGCTGGGAAATACGGGATCAGTCAGACATGTCGCTCGCCGCGTCCCCCGGATCGCCCTCATACGCGTCGCTGGCATCGCTGCCACCATCGCTGGCATCACCATCACCTCCACCAGCGCCGCCATCACCATCGTCGACCATGTCGCCCGCGTCCGCCGCGACCACCACCCCATCATCATCGGAAGTGAAGGCCCTGACCAGCGTGTCCAGATTGTCTTCCACCCATCGCGACAGGTCGCCCCAGATGGCCTCGGGTACAAGAGTGATGGCGGCGTCAAAATTGAAGTTCGGGTCGGCGTTCTGGAGATGGCTGAAGACACGGGAGAACGCACGCCCGAGCAGGCCGCGGCTCCTCTCTTCAACAAGTTGGCGAGCCCTCTCAAAACGGTTCTGCAGGCGCATCACCACGTCGGTGAAGAAGCGGAGGTGGTTGGCATAGTCGTTCGCGTGGGGATGAGGAGCATTCCCATCACAGATGTGTCCCAGGGCGATGTTGGCCCTGTTCCTGAGATCCTAGAGCATGGGGGCGTGCACGCGCTCCAGCGTTCGCCGCTGAAGCACTTCCTCCCTGTTCTGCCGCGCGACGGACTCGACGTCAGCAACCCGCTGCTACAGAGGGATCAGCTCGGCGCGGGCGAAGGCCAGTTTCTCCTTTGTGAATTGGATATTCATATTACCTTTGTAGATTGCAAACCCTAGATGACAATCTCTTCGTAGCAAGAATGGACCGGAGACCGTTCGAAGCTTCGTCCCCAACGGAGTCGCCAAAAAGTGTGTTCACACACGAACATGTCACAGTGTACGCTCGACACCGGGGGTGATGCACCGCAGCTCACGTCGAAGGAGACCCGCCAGAAGCGCGGTACGCAAGACAATCCGTCGGGCGCTTTTGTAGACCCGAATTCCACATGCCCGGGAGGAATCCTGTCAGGGCACGCGGCGGCTATGGGCTGCCCTAGGTCGATCTGATCGCCCCTAGGGCCTCGAGGTTTGCCGCCCTGCAATGAAGAAGAATGAACGAAGAACGAGGAAGAAGAAGAACAAGGGAGAAGATAAAAGTAAAGGTAAAAGATGATAGATTGATTTGTCGAATGTGTGTTTTTCAATCGGCCGTCACCCCTTACATATATATGAGGCGGCTGGACTTCCCGTACAAGAAAAGGACTCAAATCTTGTCCAAATCATCAATAGTTACCCTAACTCGGACTACAAGGGCCGGAACTTCCGGGCTCAAATTACATCAAGTAGCCCTCTTGCACTGAATCTCCAGGTCGCATATGACTTCGGATCACGATGGTCCCAAAAGCAAAGTTGTAGATCTTGCAATGGAGAAAAACTCGTCAGTTGATCACTTTTTCATCCAAGGTCATCTTGAGGTTGAATTCGGGCCCGCAATTCTGCAAGTAATGTTAAAACTCCAGTTTTTGGGGCGCACCGCGTGCAAACTTTCGGTTTAGCCCAGAACCTCCCCGAAAGTTGTCTGGAACTTCTGGGGCATACTTTTGTAGCACACTGTTTTACCTGTAACTTTTGCATACAAACTCCGATTTACACCTTTTTTATATACAGATCGACCGTTTCGACAAGATGAAGACAACTCGTGTAGAAAGTTTTCTCATATGAGACCATCTTGGGGCATAATCAGTCGAATAGTGTTATGGATATTAAATCTCAGTACTTCAAACATATTTTCAGCGTTAGAGATGAGACCGGATGGCTATAGCCTAAACATCAAAGTTTCTCCTTTTGACGATACAAAACTTTCTCACTTTGAGCACTTTTCCATCTAAGGCCTTATTAATTATGATTTCGACCATGCCAAAATCTGGTGTTAACACATGGTGCCGCCGCAGACAATCTCCAGAGATCTTGGCAGGCTTCTCCTAATTTAGGGGCAGGGAGTGCCTAAGACGGAGTCGGAGTTGTCGCGAAGATGTTGCATGTTGCCGGACGTGACCTTCATTGTCGAGCAGAGTGAGATACAGGCGCACAAACTCATGCTCGCCATGCAATCACCGGTCTTTGTTGCGGAATTCCGAAGGCACACGACAGAGAGCACGCTGTGGGTCGACGGCATAAGCACCTCCACTTTCAGGGCCATGCTACACTTCATATACACCGATCAGCTCCAACTAAATAGCAACGATGATGGTCGTACGCCTATGGCGCTCGACCTACTTGTGGCTGCGGATCGGTATGACATCGAAAGCCTGAGGCTCATGTGTGAGAACATGTTGTCCGAGAGCATGGAATTCGAATTTGTCATGTCGACATTGATGGAGATTCATGGCCGGCATAGCTGTAGGTCGGTGGAGGCCTCCTGCATCGAGTACATGCTACCTCTTGAGCATGCGTTGGTTTTCCCTTGAAGAGGAAAGGGTGATGCAGCAAAGTAGCGTAAGTATTTCCCTCAGTTTTTGAGAACCAAGGTATCAATCCAGTAGGAGATAACATGAAAGTCACCTAGTACTTGCAAAAACAATCAATAACCTCGCAACCAACGCGATAAAGGGGTTGTCAATCCCTTCACGGTCACTTGCGGAAGTGAGATTTGGTAAAGATAGTAAGATAAATATTTTTGGTATTTTTGTTGTATATATTGGAAAGTAAAGATTGCAAAATAGTAAACGAGATGCGATAATAAAAGAGATGCAATATAATAAGGAAAAGACCCGGGGGCCATAGGTTTCACTAGTGGCTTCTCTCATGATAGCATGTATTACGGTGAGTGAACAAATTACTGCCGAGCAATTGATAGAAGAGCGCATAATTATGAGAATATCTAGGCAATGATTATGAACATAGGAATCACGTCCATGTTAAGTAGACCAAAACAATTCTACATCTACTACTATTACTCCACACATCGACCGCTATCCAGCATGCATCTAGAGTATTAAGTTCATAAGAACAGAGTAATGCTTTAGGCAAGATGACATGATGTAGAGGGATAAACTCAAGCAATATGATATAAACCCCACCTTTTTATCCTCAATGGCAACAATACAATACGTGCCTTGCTGACCCTACTGTCACTGGAAAAGGACACCACAAGATTGAACCCAAAGCTAAGCACTTCTCCCATTGCAAGAAAGATCAATCTAGTAGGCCAAACTAAACCGATAATTCGAAGAGACTTGCAAAGATATCAAATCATGCATATAAGAATTTAGAGAAGAACGAAATATTATTCATAGATAAACTTGATCATAAATCCACAATTCATCGGATCTCGGCAAACACACCGTAAAAAGTATTACATCGAATAGATCTCCAAGAACATCGAGGAGAACCTTGTATTGAGAACCAAAGAGAGAGAAGAAGTCATCTAGCTAATAACTATGGACCCGAAGGTCTGTGGTAAACTACTCAGACATCATCGGAGAGGCTATGGTGTTGATGTAGAAGCCCTCCGTGATCGAATGCCCCTCCGGCAGATCGCCAGAAAAGGCCCCAGATGGGATCTCACGGGTACAAAAGGTTTCGGCGGTGGAAAAGTGGTTTCGTGGCTCCCCCTGATGTTCATCGAATAGGCCCAACTTTAAATATTTTCAATGAACCCAATATGCCCTTAAAAAATGTTCATCATTTTTGGTTCTGGCTAAAACCTCTGCCAAAAATGGGTTCATAAATTTTGGAGCCATTTTGGATTTTTGAATTAAGGCATAACTATTTGCATTTGGGCATTTAAAATACTATAAATACTTTGAAATGCCCAAATACTTTTGAAAGTAATTTTAGGCTGTTGGGAGTAATTCCAAAGGTGCCTATGATTATTTTCAGAATTTTCTAAAATGGATTAGTATTTCTACTAATTCAAAACAAACAACAGAGAATTAAATAAATGGAAACAGAAAGAGAGAGAGAGATAGTACCTGGGCTTACCTGGCGGCCCAAGTGGCCGGCCCAACCCACCACCGCAGCCTCCCTGTCGTCTTCCTCCCCGGACAGAAGGACGAGCGCGTGCTCGCCGTGCGCTGGCCACGCGCCTCGCCAGCTCCTGCTTGCCTCTCCCCGTCGACGCCCTGGCCTTCTATGGAGACGCCACGCAAGCCTCGACCTCTCTCGCACTCTCCCTCGCCCTCGTCCCCTTCTCTGTCTCTCTCTCACGCGCGCGACCGAACGCAGCCGTCGCCGCCGACGAGCTCCCCCCCGGCCACAGCCATCTCTGAGCCTCTCCGACGCGCCCCCGAGCTCCGCCGTGACGCCCGGGTCCTCTCCGCCGAGCCACATGACGCCGGACGCCCTGGAGCGCCATCGTCGATGCCATCTTCGCCCTCTGCATCGACGGCCGTCGTCGACCGATTCGTCGTCACCAGGCCATCCCCGAGCACGCCGAGATCACCGACGACCCCGCGGTGAGCTACCGCTTCGAACCCCTCTCTTCCCCGCCTCGATTGCACCTTGTAGCCCTCGTTCTCACCGGAGCCGAAGCTCGCCGCCGCCGCACCATGTTGCCATCGTGGCTATAGCCACTGGAGCTTCCACCTGAGTACACTACCGTGCTCAGAATGACCCCACGAGACCGTAGCCACCAACATCTCCCCCTCTGGCGCACCGCAACCCCAAACCCGCAACCCACCATGCTCCGTCCGCCGCCGTTTTGGTCGCCGTCGTTGACTCCGTCCATCCCCGCTCGAACCACGGCCACCCACGGATGCGTCTCTGTCCCCTCTTTCAAACGCGCCCTTCCGTGCGTCGAACGGTGGCCCGTAGAGCAAACCCGAAGCGGGCACCGCCGCGGTCTGTCGTCGTCGGCGGTTAAACGCCGGTGGCTGACGTGGCACCATCATTAGGGCCTAAGCACCCTACTGATTACCCCCTGGAGTCAATGAAAACCGGGCCCCACCGCCCAACTAACCGGCTAACTAAAATAGATTAGGTTAGTGTAAATTATCGGTTTAGATTAGTGCTAACCTGGTGGACCCCACGTGTCAGCTTTGACTTTGGTCAAGTCAACGTTGACCGGTCCCACCTGTCATCCACCCAAACCAGCCTGAGACACTGGCGTATGGGTCCCACAGGTCAGGTTTGACCTGGCCGACCCAGTTGACCTGCTGACATCACACCTATGTCATGCTGACGCAATAAGTGATTTTTTGGATTTTTAAATAATTCAGAAAATTCCAGAAAATGCCCAAAACTTCTAAAATTCATAGAAAATCAACCGTAGCTCCAAATCAAATAATTTATATATGAAAAATTATCAGAAAAATTCAAGGAATCTGTTTATGGCATTTGTATGCATGTTTGAACCACCTAGGGTTGCTGTACAGGGCAATTTGCATAATTGATATTTAAATAAGCACATATGGAGTTTGAATTTGAACCCTTGGTTCAAACCAACTTCATTTAATATGATTGCTAGTTGCATTAGCTCAATCACAACATATTGACATGTCATGATCATGCATCATAATGTGCATTGCATTGATTGTATTCTTTCAGTGTTTGCCGGTGATTGTTCCCCCCTCGGTAGACGTATGTTTCGACGATGTGATCAATGACACCGATGAAGAGTTATACTACCTTCAGAAGTGCCAGGCAAGCACAACCCCCTTGTTCATTCTGATACAATCCCACTCTCTCGCTCCTGCTCTCTTTTACTGCATTAGGACAACAACGATTCATCCGTTACTTGTTGCGATAGTTGAACCCCTTATCCTCTGCATGACCTGTCATTGCCACAGTAAATAGATGAAACCCACTAGCATGAGTAGGAGTTGTTTGAGCCCTGATGTGCCTACTCATTCATGCTTGTTTGTCATGCCTGCTATTGCATAGAGTTGTGTCAGGTCTGATTCATCGGGAATGAATCGGAGGTGTGTGAACATGTCCTACTGTGTGTGAGCTAAGTGTGTGAACACGTTTTGGTAAAGGTAGCGGTGAGAGGCCATGTAGGAGTACATGGTGGGTTGTCTCATTGAAACCGTCCTCAGGAACTGAGTTCTGTGTCTGTGATCCATGAACAGCTACTACCACTCATTGGGATCCTTAATTGACCCTCTCGGCTTCTTAATCACCCTAGTACTCTGTCCAGGAGTTGCAACTAGTTTCTGGTGTTTGTAGGTTATGTGTTGGCGGCCGTGCGTAGCGCTGACCCTAGGGGTGGGCTATGATGCGGTAGATACACCGTGGCACGGTGTACCGGGCGCCCGTTTGGTGTCTCGGGAACCCTGTTCACATTGTTCGGGGCCGTATGTGGAAACCTCGGCCGGACTCCCTGCGGATGGAACCTGGATAGGCGATAAACCTGGACTAGAGACTTGAGTGTTTAGGTAGGCCGTGGCCGACACCCTCGTTGGGCTTCCGCTTAAGGTTGCCGAGTACATGTCGTGTAAACGACGGTAAGTGGTGGGAGCGTGTGTGAAGAAGTACACCCCTGCAGGGTTATCATTATCTATTCGAATAGCTAGATTCCTCGGATATGGAAACTTGGACCCCTTGCATAGTTCATAGATAACTTGAAGTGGATACTCTAAAACTCGCAAGCTAAGTGTGAGTACTATGGATGGCCTTCTCGTAGGGAGACGGGAGCGGATCCATAGTGGTGTATTGAATGGTGAACATGTGGACTCATGTGCGCCACGTCAAAAGAGTTGCTTGTAGTCGTAGTTCAGGTTAGCCACTGGGTCAAAGCTGGCTTGCTGCAGTTAAACTCCACTACCCCTTTGTTGATACCGATGCATATGTAGTTAGTTCTGATGTAAGTCTTGCTGAGTACAATTGTACTCACATTTGCTTAATTTATGTTTTGCAGAGAGACGCCAGTCTCGCTAGTAGTTCCGTGTGGGCTTCGATGTTTAGCTTGCTACCTCAGCTACGATCTTGTGCCCTCGGCAGGATATCGTAGATAGTCAGGCTTCTTAGCCTTTTTCATTTGTAGATGTCTGTACTCAGACATGTTAAGCTTCCGTTTGTGCCTTGAATTGTATGCTATGATTGTTGGGTCGTGAGACCCATGTTTGTAATATCTCGCTCCTCGGAGCCTAATGAATAAATACTTGAGTCATAGAGTTATGTTGTGATGCCATGTTGTATTTACACATATCGAGCATATTGTGTGTATGATTGGAATGCTTGGTATGTGTGGGATCCGACAATCTGGTTGTTTATCCTTGGCGGCCTCTCTTATGGGGAAATGTAGTCTGGTGCTTCCATGAGCCATAGTAGTCCGCTACAGCCCGGTTCACCGGAGTCTTGCTAGCCCAGCACTACTGCTCAGGGCACTTGACTGGCGGGCATGTGTTTCACTTCGTTCCTGTGTCTGTCCCTTCGGGGAAATGTCACGCGGTGACATCCGGAGTCCTGCCTAGCCTGCGACAGCCCAGGTTCCCGGAGTCCTATTAGCCCAGTGCTACAACCCGGATTCACACGCTGCTGACCGACATGCTCGATGTGATTCATGTATGCCTGTCCCCATAGGTTGGTGCCGTTTTGGGTTCACGACTAGCCATGTCGGCCCGGGTTCTCTGTCATATGGATGCTAGTGACACTATCATATACGTGAGCCAAAAGGCGCAAACGGTCTCGGGCCATGGTAAGGTGACACCGTGGGAATACCGTGCATGAGGCCGCAAAGTGATATGAGGTGTTACCGGCTAGATCGATGTGACTTGGAATCGGGGTCCTGACAGCTTTGGTATCAGAGCCAGGTTGCCTGTAGGATTACCAAGCTAAACTGGTCGAAGTCGAGTCTAGAAATGCTTTAATTATGTAAGGAAATTGATTGTGGAAGGGAACGTAAGGCTCTTTTTACTCCTTATATCTCATGCCCTCTGATCTGAGTCACCCTCTTCCTTTCTACGGGGTTAAGAAACTAGGCCTTCTCATCTATCTATCAGGATGACGTGTTACTAACCCGTTGACTTATAGGATTGATGGATTCATGCCGCAATTCAGTTTCCAGTACTTCCGTGTGTTCATAATTGATCTCGGAACCTTGATATTGTGATGTTGAGTGGTTATGCCACCATTTTGCAGGATGTCTCAAATCTTTTTGAGCATTTACAGCCGTTATGCTGTCCGAGTCATCCCAGGTTTCTAAGTAGTCTGATGCATTTGCAAACCCCTTCCTCCTGTTCCTGATGTCCATTTGGGCCAGATTAATCACACTAATCGGTGAGTTGAGGTACTTTGTTGCCTCGACATATATGTTGGAGCTATTATTATGACCCTAGGTGTTTTAGGGAGTCACCTAGTAGTCTAGCCATGTTTTGTGTTCCGGTGTGATGATTCTGGCCACCATTCTCGAAAGCATCCCGTGATGCCATGTAGTGGTAGGTATTCTATTCATGGGTTCTTGAACCCGAGATTCACCCTACTTACCTCATGTTGATAGTGTTGCTAGTTCCTTTAGGATATTAGTAACCTTTGCATTAGTCCTCGAGGTCCGTGGTATATCCTTCTTCCAAATACTACGAACCGCCTATGGCAGAAGTTCTTTGAACCAAAAGATCACAACCAGAGTGCTCTTGATGAGTTCTCCATTCTTCATTGTGAATCTGCCAGTCCTACCTTTCTGCATGGATTGTCCGGAAGGAATGTTGAGCTTTGCTCGACATACTAATCTATGCATCCACAACTCAGAAAATTATATGTTCCTTTGAGTTGCCCCTCTTTAGTTGTATTCTGACCCTCGTCCATCAATTGTTGGTCAAGAGTAGTTGTGCATTGGTGTTATCGATGCTTGTTATTCATGTGATCCGTCAAGCCATTCTATTCCAGAATGACTAGGAGAAACAAACTCCAGTACCTCATCCATATCTAGGATTGGGTCAAAACAGTTGTATTCCGCAGATCAAAGTGCCAATCCAGCTTTTGTTCTGTTCTACCTTGGAGTGTTGCCTCCTTATGTCAGAATTGTCATGATAATTGCACCACCTCTTATGAACTCTTGATGCAGTGATACTTCTCGCCATCATCATTCGCTCCTTGGATCCATGTTGTTGCAACCGGAATACCGACAAGTGAACCTTGATGTGTGAAATCAATACTCCTAGCAACTAGTTTCTTGGTAGTAAATGGACAATATCCGCATTCTTAGCGTGTTGGTTATTGAACCATCGTTCTGAGATTGATCGTGCTACCTAGTTTTTTTCCAGTGCACTCTTCGATCAATGAGTTAGGATTATTCAATCCCTTGCTTATTTGATCATGTCGTCTTGCTCTGAAGAGCAAGATTGTTCTCGAGTTTAGTAACATATCGGTGGTTCGTGATTTTCCGAAGATCTTCTCGGAAGTATTACCTGGCTGTCACCTGACCGCTATGTTGAGTTCGTGATCAAGTTGGTTTTCTTATAAATCACCCCTTCTCCAAGAATCTGTGTTGGATATCCCTGAGCTAGTTGGTTGAGCTAGACAACAACTTGGAGAGTTGGAAGATAAAAGCTTGTCTGACTTAGTTCGTGTTAAGGGATATCTTTGTGTGTGTGTGTGTTGAAGAAAGATGATATCTCCATCGATTGGTCCTCGTGATCAGTTGTTGGATCTATTGCCTTGTCAAAACTTTGACTTGAGTATGGGCTATCGTCAAGTCAAATCAGAACCAACGATGTTCGTAATGTTGTCTTACCCGTGGTTGATCCCTCGAGCATACACCATTATATCTTTTGGTCTGACCAATACTATCATCCTGTTCACATGATGGTGGAAGTCCAGTGATATGGAAATTCCAATGAGTTGTTGTTGAGCCCATCAGCAGCATTTTGTCTCCCCCATGATTCATGTTGAACATCAACCTAGTGTTGGAAACTTTATAAGCAATGCCTTCGTGTTCCGTTCATGAAGCTTATGCTTGGATGGAAGAAGTGACTTCCTCGAATTCATGTGCATCTAGTGCAAGTTGCCGTCGTGAGTTCGAGAAAGATTGTTTTTGTTTCCCCTGGTACCATCCCAAGTCAGTTATGCATGTGTGAATGTATTCTATGGTTTGGTAGATTAATTACCTCCACTCCATATGTATTCCCTAGCACACCAAGCCACTGATTGACTTGTTCAAGGCAAAGAAGTCTACGCTTGGGATCTAATCCATGGACTTGCGTAAAGGCTTCGAAATCCTTGATGATGGTTCCCCACCTGAACTCGATGGTGTTTTACTATAAGACTACTACATGGTCATGCTCGTCTTGGATAGCGTGTTCACAGGTTTGTAGCAGAACCAGCTCATGTTTTGGAGCTTGCTATCGCAGTTCATTCCCCGAGAATCTCGCAACGTCATCTCATCAATTGTGTTGCGACTCTCATTTTCCTTCTAGACTGGATGGGTCTGGAATATCCTAACACCAACCAGATCCGAATCTCAGGCAGATATGATGGTTGGAACGTACTCCAAGAACTATGTTGTTGGTCTCTCTATAACCGGTAACGTGGATGTCGTGGCCAACACACCTAGCCGGAAGGCCTATTATTGTAGTATCCTAGTTGAAGAAGTTGGTCACCTCCCCATAAGGATATCGCAGGATCTGCCTCCATAGTTATTCCTTATGGATTCTTGAGCTTCCGAAGTCCGACCTTTTACTTGATGTTCTAGATATACAACCATATCTATGAATGGATTACGCTAGCACATCAAGGAGAACATTAGAAGCGGAGTGCTAAATGTCTCTCGGTCGATCGTCCAGATTCTGTTCCCTTAGCCTCGCTAAGGGAAGATCTGAGAAGGTGTTATCTTCCTTTGTATCCGCATCATCCATCACTAGTCATCATGGTAGTATGTCGTGTTGCCAGGATCCTTGCCACGGATGTTGGTAGAACCTTGATGAATATGGAAATGCTCACGTTCTTGAGAGAACGCGTAAGCAAAATCATCCCTTGCGTTGTCTTCAACAAGGTAGTCCACATCATCCATCCTAGTCCAAGTATGCCGTCTCTTCAAGCTATCTCAAACGATCAATTGTAAATTGCCTTAAGCTGGTATGAAGAGTTTCAATGATTTATGGATCAAAAGTAATTCTTTTTGCCACTTAAGGGAACAGTTCAACGAGTCACCTTCTCCAAGGTGCCCTGTTATGGGTTCATGACAATTATCTCCTCGCAACCTTGAAACCTTGCACCACCTTACTCAAGTGTGGAATTACTACCTACCAACTTGAATCCTCGTCGTCTGATTTCCATCACCCTGATGTGAACTTTGTGTCTCAATTGGAGAGATGTTCCTATGTCTCACTCCATGAGTTGATCCTGAGTTGTTTGATCTTCGAGAAGATCGACCCTTCTAGAGTTTTCCCTTCCCTCTTGTTGTCATGTTGGTGGGAGTTCTCAGAGCAAGACATCGAGACAAAGATGGTGATCGAACCAACGTTCTTATGAAGTGCAACTTGGATCGTGAAGATTGTGTTAAGTTTGCGTCCCCCTTCATCTTACCCTACGCTTGAATCTCGGGACGAGATTCTTGTTTAGTGGGGGTGAGTTGTCATAGCCCTAGCTTTGCTTTGCTTACTCTTGCATGATCATCATGGCAGCATGTTTATTTTTTTATGAAACTGAAATGGGGATGATCAAACCCCTAGCACCAAAGCAATGCAAATAGGCCCAACTTTAAATATTTTCAATGAACCCAATATGCCCTTAAAAATGTTCATCATTTTTGGTTCTGGCTAAAACCTCTGCCAAAAATGGGTTCATAAATTTTGGAGCCATTTTGGATTTTTGAATTAAGATATAACTATTTGCATTTGGGCATTTAAAATACTATAAATACTTTGAAATGCCCAAATACTTTTGAAAGTAATTTTAGGCTGTTGGGAGTAATTCCAAAGGTGCCTATGATTATTTTCAGAATTTTCTAAAATGGATTAGTATTTCTACTAATTCAAAACAAACAACAGAGAATTAAATAAATGGAAACAGAAAGAGAGAGAGAGAGAGAGATAGTACCTGGGCTTACCTGGCGGCCCAAGTGGCCGGCCCAACCCACCACCACAGCCTCCCTGTCGTCTTCCTCCCCGGACAGAAGGACGAGCGCGTGCTCGCCGTGTGCTGGCCACGTGCCTCGCCAGCTCCTGCTTGCCTCTCCCCGTCGACGCCCTGGCCTTCTATGGAGACGCCACGCAAGCCTCGACCTCTCTCGCACTCTCCCTCGCCCTCGTCCCCTTCTCTGTCTCTCTCTCTCACGCGCGTGACCGAACGCAGCCGTCGCCGCCGACGAGCTCCCCCACGGCCACAGCCATCTCTGAGCCTCTCCGACGCGCCCCCGAGCTCCGCCGTGACGCCCCGGTCCTCTCCGCCGAGCCACATGACGCCGGACGCCCTGGAGCGCCATCGTCGACGCCATCTTCGCCCTCTGCATCGACGGCCGTCGTCGACCGATTCGTCGTCACCAGGCCATCCCCGAGCACACTGAGATCACCGACGACCCCGCTGTGAGCTACCGCTTCGAACCCCTCTCTTCCCCGCCTCGATTGCACCTTGTAGCCCTCGTTCTCACCGGAGCCGAAGCTCGCCGCCGCCGCGCCATGTTGCCATCGTGGCTATAGCCACTGGAGCTTCCACCTGAGTACACTACCGTGCTCAGAATGACCCCACGAGACCGTAGCCACCAACATCTCCCCCTCTCGCGCACCGCAACCCCAAACCCGCAACCCACCGTGCTCCAGCCGCCGTCGTTTTGGTCGCCGTCATTGACTCCGTCCATCCCCGCTCGAACCACGGCCACCCACGGATGCGTCTCTCTCCCCTCTTTCAAACGCGCCCTTCCACGCGTCGAACGGTGGCCCGTAGAGCAAACCCAAAGCGGGCACCGACGCGGTCTGTCGTCGCCGGCGGTTAAACACCGGTGGCTGACATGGCAACATCATTAGGGCCTAAGCACCCTACTGATTACCCCCTGGAGTCAATGACAACCGGGCCCCACCGCCCAACTAACCGGCTAACTAAAATAGATTAGGTTAGTGTAAATTATCGGTTTAGATTAGTGCTAACCTGGTGGACCCCACGTGTCAGCTTTGACTTTGGTCAACTCAACGTTGACCGGTCCCACCTGTCATCCACCCAAACCAGCCTGAGACACTGACGTATGGGTCCCACAGGTCAGGTTTGACCTGGCCGACCCAGTTGACCTGCTGACATCACACCTATGTCATGTTGACACAGTAAGTGATTTTCTGGATTTTTAAATAATTCAGAAAATTCCATAAAATGCCCAAAACTTCTAAAATTCATAGAAAATCAACCGTAGCTCCAAATCAAATAATTTATATATGAAAAATTATCAGAAAAATTCAAGGAATCTGTTTATGGCATTTGCATGCATGTTTGAACCACATAGGGTTGCTGTACAGGGCAATTTGCATAATTGACAATTAAATAAGCACATATGGAGTTTGAATTTGAACCCTTGGTTCAAACCAACTTCATTTAATATGATTGCTAGTTGCATTAGCTCAATCACAACATATTGACATGTCATGATCATGCATCATAATGTGCATTGCATTGATTGTATTCTTTCAGTGTTTGCCGATGATTGTTCCCCTCTTGGTAGACATATGTTTCGACGATGTGATAAATGACACCGATGAAGAGTTATACTACCTTCAGAAGTGCCAGGCAAGCACAACCCCCTTGTTCATTCCGATACAATCTCCTCTCGCTCCTGCTCTCTTTTACTGCATTAGGACAACAACGATTCATCCGTTACTTTTTGCGATAGTTGAACCCCTTATCCTCTGCATGACCTGTCATTGCCACAGTAAATAGATGAAACCCACTAGCATGAGTAGGAGTTGTTTGAGCCCTGATGTGCCTACTCATTCATGCTTGTTTGTCATGCCTGCTATTGCATAGAGTTGTGTCAGGTCTGATTCATCGGGAATGAATCGGAGGTGTGTGAACATGTCCTACTGTGTGTGAGCTAAGTGTGTGAACACGTTTTGGTAAAGGTAGCGGTGAGAGGCCATGTAGGAGTACATGGTGGGTTGTCTCATTGAAACCGTCCTCAGGAACTGAGTTCTGTGTCTGTGATCCATGAACAGCTACTACCACTCATTGGGATCCTTAATTGACCCTCTCGGCTTCTTAATCACCCTAGTACTCTGTCCACGAGTTGCAACTAGTTTCTGGTGTTTGTAGGTTATGTGTTGGAGGCCGTGCATAGCGCTGACCCTAGGGGTGGGCTATGATGCGGTAGATACACCGTGGCACGGTGTACCGGGCGCCCGTTTGGTGTCTCGGGAACCCTGTTCATATAGTTCGGGGCCGTAAGTGGAAACCTCGGCCGGACTCCCTACGGATGGAACCTGGATAGGCGATAAACCTGGACTAGAGACTTAAGTGTTTAGGTAGGCCGTGGCCGACACCCTCATTGGGCTTGCACTTGAAGGTTGCCGAGTACATGTCGTGTAAACGACGGTAAGTGGTGGGAGCGTGTGTGAAGAAGTACACCCCTGCAGGGTTATCATTATCTATTCGAATAACCAGATTCCTCGGATATGGAAACTTAGACCCCTTGCATAGTTCATAGATAACTTGAAGTGGATACTGTAAAACTCGCAAGCTAAGTGTGAGTGCTATGGATGGCCTTCTCGTAGGGAGATGGGAGCGGATACATGAGCCAAAAGGCACAAACGGTCCCGGGCCATGGTAAGGCGACACCGTGGGAATACTGTGCGTGAGGCCGCAAAGTGATATGAGGTGTTACCGGCTAGATCGATGTGACTTGGAATCGGGGTCCTGACACAGACTTCCACTCCAAGTCTCCTGGTTTGCGTTTGTTCCAAGAAAGATCCTTGCGAAGGTTTCGTTCCGTTTGGATTCCATTTGATATTCCTTTTATGTGAAACACTGAAACAGGCAAAAACAGAAACTGGAACTGGGCCTCCGGTTAATAGGTTAGTCCCAAAAATAATATAAAAGAGCATATTAAAGCCCATTAAACATCCAAAACAGATAATATAATAGCATGGAACAATCAAAAATTATAGATATGTTGGAGACATATCAAGCATCCCCAAGCTTAATTCCTGCTCATCCTCGAGTAGGTAAATGATAAAAATAGAATTTTTGATGTGGAATGCTACCTAGCATAATTTTCAATGTAATTTTCTTTATTGTTGCATGAATGTTCAGATCCAAAAGATTGAAGACAAAAGTTTAATATTGACATAAAAATAATAATACTTCAAGCATACTAACCAAGCAATTATGTCTTCTCAAAATAACATAGCCAAAGGAAGTTCATCCCTACAAAACCATATAGTTTGGCCATGCTTCATTTCTGTCACATAAAATGCTCCCATCATGCACAACCCCGATGACAAGCCAATCAATTGTTTCATACTTAGCCTTTTCAAACTTTTTTAACTTTCACGCAATATATGAGCACGAGCCATGGACATAGCACTGTAGGTGGAATAGAGTGGTGGTTGTGGAGAAGACAAAAATGAGGAAGATAGTCTCACATCAACTAGGCATATCAATGGGCTATGGAGATGCCTATCAATAGATATTGCCATGCAATGGATGCACTAGAGTTATAAGTGTATGAAAGCTCAACAAAAGAAACTAAGTGGGTGTGCATCCAACTTGCTTGCTCACGAAGACCTAGGGAAATTTGAGGAAGCCCATCATTGGAATATACAAGCCAAGTTCTATAATGAAAAATTCCCACTAGTATATGAAAGTAACAACATAAGAGACTCTCTATAATGAAGATCATGGTGCTACTTTGAAGCACAAGTGTGGAAAAAGATAGTAACATTGCCCCTTCTCTCTTTTTCTCTCATTTATATTTTTTCTGTTTGGGCCTTCTCTTTTTTTATGGCCTCTTTTTTTGTCCGGAGTCTCATCCTGACTTGTGGGGGAATCATAGGTGCCATCATCCTTTCCTCACATGAGACAATGCTCTAATAATGAAGATCATCACACTTTTATTTACATACAACTCAAGAATTACAACTCGATACTCAAAACAAAATATGACTCTATGTGAATGCCTCCGGCGGTGTACCGGGATGTGCAATGAATCAAGAGTGACATGTATAAAAAATTATGAGTGGTGGCCATGCCACAAATACAATGTCAACTACATGATGATGCAAAGCAATATGACTATGATGAAGCATGTCATAATAAAAGGGAACGGTGGAAAGTTGCATGTCAATATATCTCGGAGTGGCTATGAAAATGCCATAATAGGTAGTTATGGTGGCTGTTTTGAGGAAGGTAAATGATAGGTTTATGGTACCGGCGAAAGTTGCGCGACACTAGAGAGGCTAGCAATGGTGGAAGGGTGAGAGTGCGTATAATCCATGAACTCAACATTAGTCATAAAGAACTCACATACTTATTGCAAAACTCTACAAGTCATCAAAACCAAGCACTACGCGCATGCTCCTAGGGGGATAGACTGGTAGGAAAAGACCATCGCTCGTCCCCGACCGCCACTCATAAGGAAGGCAATCAAAGAACACCTCATGCATCAAATTTGTCACACAACGGCTACCATACGTGCATGCTACGGGACTTGCAAACCTCAACACAAGTATTTCTCAATTTCACAATTACTCAAATAGGACGACTCTAATATCACCATCTTTATATCTAAAAACAATTATCAAGTATCAAACTATTCAATGCACTCTATATGAAAGTTTTTATTATACCCATCTTGAATGCCCATCATATTAGGACTAATTTTATAACCAAAGCAAATTGCCATGTTGTTCTAAAAGACTCTCAAAATAATATAAGTGAAGCATGAGAGATCAATAATTTCTATAAAATAAAACCACCACCGTACTCTAAAAAGATATAAGCGAAGCACTAGAGCAAAATTATCTAGCTCAAAAGATATAAGTGAAGCACATAGAGTATTCTAATAAATTCTGATTAATGTGTGTCTCTCCAAAAAGGTGTGTATAGCAAGGATTATTGTGGTAAACTAAAAAGCAAAGACTCAAATCATACAAGACGCTCCAAGCAAAACACATATCATGTGATGAATAAAAATATAGCCTCAAGTAAAGTTACCGATAGACGAAGATGAAAGAGGGGATGCCTTCCGGGGCATCCCCAAGCTTAGGCTTTTGGTTGTCCTTGAATTTTACCTTGGGGTGCCATGGGAATCCCCGATATTAGGCTCTTTCCACTCCTTGTTCCAAAACCCATCAAATCTTTACCCAAAAAACTTGAAGACTTCACAACACAAAACTCAACAGAAAATCTCATGAGCTCCGTTAGTATAAGAAAGCAAACCACCACTTTAATGTACTGTAATTAACTCATTCTTTATTTATATTGGTGTTAAACCTACTGTATTCTAACTTCTCAATGGTTTATAACCCCCGATACTACCTACAGATTCATCAATAAGAAAACAACACACGAAAAACATAATTTTTCAAAACAGAACAGTCTGTAGCAATCTGGAGGTTTCGAATACTTCTGTAACTGAAAAAATTCTGAAAATTTAGGACAGCTTAAATAATTTGTATATTGACCTACTTCAGTTGGATTTGGTATTTTATCGCTCTCTGGAAAAAAATTAAAATTATTTTCGTGAGCGCATACTTTCTGTTTTTTTCCAGCAAGATCAGACAACAATCACCCAAGAAGATCCTAAAGGCTTTACTTGGCACAAACACTAATTAAAACATAAAAAAACAATCATAATAGAGGCTAGATAAATTATTTATTACTAAACAGGAACAAAAGTAAAGAACAGAAATAAAATTGGGTTGCCTCCCAACAAGCGCTATCGTTTAACGCCCCTAGCTAGGCATAAAAGCAAGAATAGATCTTGGTATTGTCATCTTTGCCATGCAATTCATAAGTGGCTCTCATAATTGATTCATAAGGCTTAATTTTATTTCTAGGAAAGTCTTTCATGCCTTTCCTTAACGGAAATTGAAATCTAATATTTCCTTCTTTCATGTCAATAATTGCACCAATCGTTCTAACGAAAGGTCTACCAAGAATAATAGGACATGTAGGATTGCAATCTATATCGAGAACGATGAAATATATTGGCACATAATTTCTATTTGCAACAATAGGAACATCATTAATCCTTCCCATAGGTTTCTTAATGGTGGAATCCACAAGGTGCAAATTTAAAGAACAATCATCAAATTCACTGAAACCTAACACATCACACAAAGTTTTTGGAATCATGGAAACACTAGCACCCAAATCACACAAAGCATAGCATTCATAACCTTTAGTCTTAATCTTAATAGTAGGTTCCCACTCATCATAAAGTTTTCTAGGAATAGAAACTTCTAGTTCAAGTTTTTCTTCATAAGATTGAATTAAAGCATCAACGATATGTTTAGTAAAGCTTTATTTTGATCATAAGCATGAGGAGAATTTAACACGGATTGCAACAAGGAAATACAATCTATCAAAGAGCAATTATCATAATTCAATCCCTTGAAATCCAAAATAGTGGGTTCATTGCTATGTAAAGTTTTGACCTCTTCAATCCCACTTTTATTAATTTTATCATCAAGATCTAAAAACTCTGAATCATTGGGACGCCTTTTAACTAAAGTTGACTCATCTCTAGTCCCATCTTTATCAAGACTTATAGTGGAAAAAAAGATTTAAAAGGAGACACATCAATCACTTTTAGATCTTCATCATTATTATCATGAAAACTAGAAGAACACGCTTTCACAAAGCAATATTTTTTAGCATGCATCCTAGTGGTTCTTTCCTTGCACTCATCAATGGAAATTCTCATGGATTTGTGAGACTCATTGATGTCAAGCTTAGGTGGAATAGATCTAAGTTTCAAAGAACCAATATCAAGAGAAATTCTATCCACGTTCCTAGGCAACTCATCAATCTTAAGCAATTTTTCTTCAACCAAAGCATTGAAATTCTTTTGCGAACTCATAAATTCTTTAACACTAGTCTCAAAATCAGAGGGCATATTATTAAAATTACCATAAGAGTTGTTGTAGGAATTACCATAATTATTAGAAGAATTATTAGGAAACGGCCTAGAATTAAAGTTTCCTCTATACGCGTTGTTACCAAAATTGTTCCTACCAACAAAATTCACATCCATAGATTCATTATTATTCTCAATCAAAGTGGACAAAGGCATATCATTAGGATCAGAATAAACACTCTTATTAGCAAACAATTTTATAAGTTCATCCATCTTTCCACTCAAAACATTAATCTCTTCAATCGCATGAACCTTTTTACTAGTGGATCTTTCAGTGTGCCATTGAGAATAGTTAACCATAATATTATCTAGGAGTTTACTAGCTTCTCCTAAAGTGATTTCCATAAAAGTGCCTCCCGCGGCCGAATCTAAAAGATTTCTAGAAGCAAAATTCAATCCGGCATAAATTTTTTGTATAATCATCCATAAATTCAAACCATGTGTAGGGCAATTACGTATCATTAAGTTCATCCTCTCCTAAGCTTGTGCAACATGCTCATGATCAAGTTGCTTAAAATTCATAATATCATTTCTAAGAGAGATGATCTTAGCGGGAGGAAAATACTTAGAGATAAAAGCATCTTTGCACTTATTCCATGAATCAATACTATTTTTAGGCAAAGAAGAGAACCAAGTTTTAGCATGATCTCCAAGAGAAAACGGAAATAGCTTCAATTTAACAATATCATTATCCACATCTTTCTTCTTTTGCATATCACACAAATCAACAAAGTTGTTTAGATGGGTAGCGACATCTTCACTAGGAAGGCTAGAAAATTGATCTTTCATGACAAGATTCAACAAAGCAGCATTAATTTCACAAGATTCGGCATCGGTAATAGGAGCAACTGGAGTGCTAATAAAATCATTGTTGTTGGTATTGCAGAAGTCACATAATTTAGTATTATCTTGAGCCATCGTGATAAACAATCAATCCAGCACACAATCACACAAGAAGCAAGTGAAAGAAGGCAAACGAAAAAGGGCGAATAAAACGGCAAAGGTGAAGTGGGGGAGAGGAAAACGAGAGACAAATGGAAAATAATGTAATGCGAGGGAGAAGAGTTTATGATGGGTACTTGGTATTTCTTGACTTGAGCGTATATTTCCCCGGCAACGGCGCCAGAAATCCTTCTTGCTACCTCTTGAGAATGCACATTTTCCTTTGAAGAGGAAAGGGTGATGCAGCAAAGTAGTGTAAGTATTTCCCTCAGTTTTCGAGAACCAAGGTATCAATCCAGTAGGAGATAGCACGCAAGTCACCTAGTACCTGCACAAACAATCAAGAACGTCGCAACCAACATGATAAAGGGGTTTTCAATCCCTTCATGGTCACTTGCGAAAGTGAGATCTGATAAAGATAGTAAGATAAATATTTTCTTATTTTTGTTGTATAGATTGGAAAGTAAAGATTGCAAAATAGTAAACAAGATGCGATAATAAAAGAGATGCAATATAATAAGGAAAAGACCTGGGGGCCATATGTTTCACTAGTGGCTTCTCTCATGATAGCATGTATTATGGTGGGTGAACAAATTACTACCGAGCAATTGATAGAAGAGCGCATAATTATGAGAAAATCTAGGCAATGATTATGAACATAGGCATCACGTCCATGTTAAGTAGACCGAAATGATTCTGCATCTACTACTATTACTCAACACATCGATCGCTATCCAGCATGCATCTAGAGTATTAAGTTCATAAGAACAGAGTAATGCTTTAGGCAAGATGACATGATGTAGAGGGATAAACTAAAGTAATATGATATAAACCCCATCTTTTTATCCTCGATGGCAACAATACAATACGTGCCTTGCTGCCCCTACTGTCACTGGGAAAGGACACCGCAAGATTGAACCAAAGCTAAATCACTTCTCCCATTGCAAGAAAGATCAATCTAGTAGGCCAAACTAAACCGATAATTCGAAGAGACTTGCAAAGATATCAAATCATGCATATAAGAATTCAGAGAAGAACCAAATATTATTCATAGATAAACTTGATCATAAATCCACAATTCATCGGATCTCGGCAAACACACCGCAAAAAGTTTTACATCGAATAGATCTCCCAGAACATCGAGGAGAACCTTGTATTGAGAACCAAAGAGAGAGAAGAAGCCATCTAGCTAATAACTATGGACCCGAAGGTCTGTGGTAAACTACTCACACATTATCGGAGAGGCTATGGTGTTGATGTAGAAGCCCTCCGTGATCGAATCCCCCTCCGGCAGATCGCCGGAAAAGGCCCCAGATGGGATCTCACGGGTACAGAAGGTTGCGGCGGTGAAAAAGTGGTTTCGTGGCCCCTATGATGTTTTCACGGCATGGAACAATAAAAAATTATAGATACGTTGGAGACGTATCAGTACATGGCGTCAGATCCTACCGTGTACGCCACTGTGAAGGCAACGGATGACTACTAGGAGTTGAAGGAGAGTTGTTGCTCTTTCATACTCGAGGTCGCTGACAAAGTAGCAGCCATCAACATGACTCATAACTTGTGCTCCAATGCTCCTTCCTCCTCCAGCAGCCGCCCGCAGATGAATGTGTGCACACATTACTCATTGTAGGTGGCCCAGGGCACACATGAGTTTAAAATCCCCCATTTTGTCTTTGTGCAAAGGAGGCATTGAGTTGGCAAAGAAATCAGTTCCGAAGCATTCCTGGTTGGCGATTACGGTTGGAAGATAAGGGTATACCCATCGCCGTCATCGTCAAAGAAGATACAAGGGCACATCTCCGTGTACGCCAAGCTATTGACTGATCCTGGACCTGAAGGTGTCAATGTGACATTGGGCTTTAAGTTGGATGATCATAGTGGCGAGTCACCGCATTTGATGAAATGGTCAGAGAAAACCTTTACGGCCAAGTCAGATTGGGGATATGCAAAGTTCGTCACCATTGAATCTACCAAGTCATGTCACCTTGCAGATGATGGATCCCTTACCATACGTTGTGTTGTTGCCATCACCAGGAAGGTCCACACTTGTAGTACTAGGACCACCACCATGGGCACCAGAGCCACAATGCCACCGTCTGATATTGCCTCTCACCTGAAGCTGTTGTTGGTGAGCAAGCACGGGTCGGATGTAAGTTTCCTGGTCGAGGACTGTGAGCTCTGCGCGCACAGCCTTATGATAGCTGCATGATCACCAACCCTATGTGAGATGATGGTAATGGGTAACAAGGATGACCACGTCATGTCGGTTCACGATGTGACAGTCGAGGTCTTCAAGGCCGTGCTCCACTTCATCTACACCGATGAGTTGCCTCCAATTCAAGACCTAGTCCATGATGGTGCTGACCAAGATGAGGTGATGATAGCAGAAGATATGTTGGTTGAGGCGTGCTGGTTCGGTCTCGATAGGATGAAGGCCATGTATGAGAATTTGCTGGTTAGGTTCCTCGACTCGGAAGAAGATGCATTACAAACGGTAAAGTTGGGCTGCGATCTCCAATGCTCAAAGCTCATAAATTACTATCACCAGTTCATCATGTTGACAAAACTTAGGCAAATACTAGGTGAAAATTTTCCCTGGTCGACCGTTTTGGCACATATTGTTTGAGTCTTTTTATTCTAGTCCACATGATTTTCGTTGTCGCTTACTTGCTTATATATATAAGGTATTTCTTCTTTGCCAAGATAAAAAGGCTTTCGTTTCTGGCCTAGGCAGCGAAAGGAAAAACACTTCTTTGTTTTCTTGCCGACCTAGACATCTAGTAACCCTATAGAGATGAGCAGGGGTTGCTATTGTACAATACTAGATCATTGATGGTGTGTGTTGCCGTGCTTGTCCATTTTTACACTATAATGAAATTTCATAAATATGTGAAAAGAACACAATATATATTATTGAGGGCAATTTTGTGCTAATGTATTATATGTTTACTTTGAGCTATCAATTATGTTGTGGTTGGCTCTAAAATAGCAGTACCAAAAAAATAATGCAGCTTCACATTGCATATAAATTATTTCCAAATGTTTGAAGCAAAAGTGATGATCAAATTTGTTAATAGAAAAAGTTAAATACTACATATCGGGTGTCCACGAATCGTTAATTAAACTTCAACACATATCGTTATTTGAACAACAGCAACACAAATTGTTCCATCAAGTTTTGAATGATATTGATTCTCATGAAATCCATTACATCAATGACCTTCAGAATATGTGAGATAAAATGAATTAGATTAGGAAAGATGTAGTACGAGATCTTAGGTACCCTGCTGACAGAATATTGCGTGTGATGAGTCCAAAGGCTTCCAAGGGCACATATGAGTCATGAAGTAGTCGGCGAGATATATATCAAGGCCTTCATACATGCTCAACACCAGAGTTGTAGTGGTTGCCGAGCTCATCGAGTGCGCTGGGAACACGTGACAAATGTGTGACAAGTGCATGCTATTGAATGCATGCTCTAGTCAACTCATCCAAAAGTTTAAATTGATGGAGGGAGCTGGGCAATATATTTTAACACTCCACCTCATGTTTATGCTATTTTAGTCCTTAGATGTGGGATCAATGTAGATCACATAATCGTTTTAGGTCTTAAACTCAACACCGCTTGGCTCGGATACCATATTGAATTTATGCTCCAACTAGTTGGTCCAAAAGTCCGAACTGATGGAGAGAGATAGGCAATATATTTCAACACACGGGACGTGCATCCTTGGCTTCTTCTTGGCCTCTAACCATTGTGCAGCTCCCGTATAAATTTGATAGCACCATTCGTTGATGTACTTCTATTCATGGTATTACGATGGCCGGGAGAAATTTTTGGTAGTTGCTCATCTGTAATTGCAGGTCGCTAATCTATCGTCACCATAGAATGGTCGGGCGACCCTTGCTTAAAATGAGGGGTGAGGGGTGCCTCCGAGGGAAAGCATGGCTACGAGCCACTTCCCAGCCTTCTCACGCACTCAGCAATTTTTTACATCGGATGTCATGTTTCAATTATTTCTGGTCGTTTAATTGTTGTGTTGTTTTGTATTTTCCAGCTAAATGGGCCGACTGTCTTTCTAGGGTTACCATGGGATCAACAGAAGGAAGGCGAAATAAATACAAGAGTGTTCAACGGATGACGACGTGTGTGGTGACCACGCGTGAGGCGGTTCCACCCGATCGCCGATGGGTGGTTCATCTCGTCGCCGATCTAGCGACGTCGGCGCTGCTGATCTTCAAGCGAGGCGTCCTGATCCAGCGCGGTGGCTCCCCGGTGTTGACCCTCATCGACGACTGCGGCGTACGCATCGACTCAATGCGGGTACACGATGAGATCTTGATTGGAGAGGGGACACATGTACGTTTCCCATGTCACGTTGTTCTGGTCGACAGGGCGTTGGGTCCCGAGGCGGAGGCACGGCGCGACGCGCAGATCGAGGTAGAGGAGGAGAGGGAACGTCGGGAACAGAGACGAATTAAAGTCGTAGCGCGGTGCGGTGCGGCCATCCCCTCCCCACGCGACGAAATCCGCTACCCCTCTTCCCCACAAGTGAGCGTGCCGCAAACGAGCATCCATGGAGCCCTGGAAGCTGAGACTCGAGAAGAGGGCTCGGGTGATCACCGACGGGGACGAATCGAAGCTGGAGAAGCTGATGGAGATCATTGTCAGGTTCTCAACGGAGAGAAATCTGAAGGAGGCAGCAGGGTGTGCCTACAGGAAGCTCACCGAGGCAGAAGATTGGCGCCTCACACCAACAGGCGAGCCGGTGGGGGCGCTCAGGATGCTGCTGTGCGCAATGGAGGAGGCGGAATCGGACGATCCGATGCAGGCCATGAATTGGGTGGCGTTCCGCTCACGCCGCTGCTCTCTGACGGGCCCGACAGGATTCGTGGTTGGTGCGGTGATGGCTCTGCCGGCCGCGGTCCCGGCGATGACCATGGAGAGGGGCCCTACTTCTGCGGTGGTGTCGGAGGCGCAGACAGATCTGGGGCGCGGCAAGGGCGGGAAGGGGACGAAGCCTGGGACAACGAAGAAGATCCAGAAGAAGATGTCGTTGATTTTGAGGAGGTAACCGCACTTCCCACGCTGCTCCCCGCGCCTGCTCAGTCTCGCTTGCCCCACTGGGCGGGGGTAGGGGTCTCGCCAGCAGGCGGCCGCTTCTGGCTGCTCGCTGGGGAGGATTCTGACAAGGAGACTGGGCTCCCGTTGGATTACCAAGGTACGATTCCCTCCATATCACTTTACCGAACCTACTTCGTTAAGGGAAAACAGAAGAATCAAAAGGGGAAAAAGCGGCTGATAGCCGCAGAAATTACAAGGGAATTAGAGGGAGATTGTTGTAATAGCCCTCCTCAGGGGAAAAAAGAGGGGACAACAATTAATCCAAACCAAGTATTACTTGGTAGAGAGATTATGGAGAAAATGAACAGAAAACATTATGCCCAAATTCCAGATATCGGGTCTAATGAGGCGAATTATATTGATGAAATGGAAATTGAGACTGGTGGGTTGGCCTGGGGAAAAATTGCTAATGAGGAAGGATTCGATGATAAAGAGAATCGAGGGCAAAAGGGAAAATGGGTAGAGATGCCCTGTAAAAATACGCTTTCTGCAAGCTTTAACAGTATAAATAATGAGACTCTCTCTCTCTGTGGAGAGGAGAGTGTGATCCCCTCAAGGATTTAGGGTTTCCCCCCTCTCTCCGCCACCAGAGGAAAAGGGAGAGGGAGAGATGAATAGATGCTATGGAGGAAATCGTGGGGGGGGGGGGTAGATTCAACCGAGGAGGTCGAGAGGGATTCCAATACAGAAAGAAAGAAGAAGAGATTGAAAAATATAAGGGGAATCTACCACAGTTTGGCAGGGGTCCCGAAGGGTTTGGATCTGGATCCACAACTGGCGCCTCAAGTTATCTGGAAAATGGAGGAGAAATGGTAAATTCAGAAACAAAGAAAGCTGCTGAAGAAAAAGGGGGAGAAGAGAATAAGTTAGAGGCTGGCCGTGCTGGATCCGAGGGCAAAGGTAAAGATCCTGTTCATGGTTTCAACCCTCCTCTTGAGTTCTTTCAGCATCAACAGTGGTTTGGGGCTCTTCTTGCCCTGATGGCCCAACAAGGGGCAGGAGTGACTTCTGGATCAGGGAAACAAGGAGAAGGAGAGAAAAAACCTGAAGGGGATAGAGAAAAAGGAAATCAAATGTACAACAGAGATACCAACTATGGAGGAGATGCAGATACTGGTTCAGGATCTAGACAAAATCAGAAAACTTGGAGTGGGACTGGTAGATTTGCACAAAGAGAAGGGCCTGAGCTGGTGAAAGGTGGGAACAATTTTAGAATGATGTGTAACAAATCCAAGGATTCAGACATCTGACTAGGGATTGCAAGCTCCCAAATTGCATAATCTGTGCAAAAAAACTCACACATCTCTGAGGACTGCAACTGGCTGAAACAAATGAAACCTCTACCTAAATATGTAGGATATGTAGTCAGAGGGCTGGGAGTACTTCTGATCCAGAATTCTAAGGAAGTGGTGAGTAGTGAACATGTTAACCCAATGGCAATCATCAATATTGCTTCTGGAGAGATCAATGAGACACATTTCTTGAAGGGCTTCAACTACATGTTCAAGTGGGACTAGCAATGGAGATGTAAAAGACATGGAGACAGGGCATATCTTATGAGATTTCCAAACAAGAGCAGGCTGATTGAACTTCACATTTTTTGGAATTTCAATCTGCTAGGAACTAAAGCAGTCATAAATGTGGATAGTTGGACTTATAACACTCAAGCCATAGGGAAGTTACACACTGTGTGGGTGTAGATTGGTAAAATGCCAGAATGCTTTAGACATTTTTTTGGTGCTTGTGAGGTAGCTGCCACCATTGGCCCAGTTTTAGAGATTGACATGACAACTATCCTGATGGAAAAAATCAGAGCCAAGGTGGGAGTCAGAGACATTGAAAAAATTCCAAAACACACTGAAGTAACTGATAAGGACCTCATGATTTACAGAGTGGCTTTAGAGCTTGAAAAGGTGGTGGAGCAGGGATGGTATGAAGATAAAAGGAAACGTACTAAAACTAATTCAAACAGGGAAGCTGATACAGATGACATGAGGAAAAAATCAAGATTGGTGGAGCTATTGTAGAAGGGACCAAAGAAAACATCTATCTAGGGAGTGTGGGACTCAAGCAATTTGAAGAAGTAAAGAAGAAGAATGATGAGATTTTGAGTATTCATAAGGAATATCTAGCTGAGGTCGGTTTAAGGAAAAAAGCTGAAGTTGATCTGGACAGACTGCTACAGAAGATGCAAGAAATGGAAGAAAATAAATATAAACATGAAGCTTGGAGGGCAGTGGAGGAAAAAAGCATAATGCATGGGAAGAAGAGAAGAACAGAATGGTGGAGATGATTAAAAAACAACAGGAGTTGATAGACAAATGCATGGAGAAAGTGGACCAGTGGGATGAAAAAGAAATTTCTTGTGAAGAGTTGGTAGAGAAAAATGATCTTGACAAAGATGCTCCACAAGATCCCCTGATAGAAGATAATTATGTTGAAAATGTGGATTATAGTGCCAGTCAGGACTCTGTGGAGTCTCTGGGGTCAAAATTGGGGATCACTGCCAGAGATGACAAAGATAAGGACAAGGATGGACCAACCAGAAGAAGTGACAGAAACCTGGACAAGAAAGATGCTAAGATTGAAGATTTGGCTAAAGAAAGAGCTACTGACAAAGACAACTATGGTAAGTCTACAACACTTTCTGAAGGGCAAATTTCTTTATTTGAGATGGATAGGAAAGTGGGGGTTGAGTTGGGGTGCACCATTGATATGGTCCACCAAAACCTAGACCTGATTTCCAGTATGGAACAAGCTAGAAGAGATATCTGTCTACAAAATATTAAAAATCAGGAAGAAAGAGAAAGGGAAAAGCTCTCCTGATCTAATTGATATTGGACATGCTAGACTAGAGGAATTGTGCTCCGAAGATGACCACTCTAATGCAGAGCTAGAGTTAGATTATTATAATAATCTCAAAAAAATATTTTCCAGCAATAAGAAAATCAAGATTGGCACCTCAGCCACTAGTGCTGGGAAACATGCCACATCCATTGGGGAAGGGGGAACAAGAAAAAGAAAAAGAAACAATGAAAGGAATGTTTTGGAATGTGAGAGGGATTAGACAAGACATCAAAAGAAATTTCATTACGGAAACAATTGTAGAAAAACATTTAGATTTTGTTGGTCTACTTGAGACTATTAAATGAGAATATACTAGAAATGAATTGCATAATCTTTCTGGAGGAAGGAATTTTCTCTCGGAATGGATTGCCCCTGGTGGAAAATCTGGGGGGATTCTAGTTGGGATTAACAATGATGACTTTGATTTAATACAAGTTGAAAAAGGCATCTACTTTGTTAGGACACTCCTCTTTGATAAAAAACCTAAATTTAGCTGGAACTTAGTGACAGTTTATGGGGATGCTCAAAAAGAAGGTAAAACAAATTTTTTAGCTGAATTATATAGATTATATCAAGATAACCCTCTCCCTTGTGTGATTGGGGGAGATTTTAACATCATTAGGAACAGTGCTGAGAAAAACAAACCTGGGGGGATTGATCACTTCAGTTTTGTCTTCAATGCCATTATAGACATGCTGGATTGAGAGACATCCCCATCAGTGGGAGACAATATACTTGGGCTAATAATATGCCTGACCCCACCTATGAGAAACTTGACAGAATATTAATTTGCCCGGATTGGGAAGATAAATACCCTATGACCATGGTTACTTCCTGATAAGTCTCCAACGTATCTATAATTTTTGATTGTTCCATGCTATTATATTATCTGTTTTGGATGTTAATGGGCTTTATTTTACACTTTTATATTATTTTTGGGACTAACCTATTAACCCAAGGCCCAGTGCAAATTGCTGTTTTTTTGCCTATTTCAGTGTTTCGCAGAAACGGAATATCAAACGGAGTCCAAACGGAATGAAATCTTTGGAAGCGTGATTTTTGGAACAAACGTGATCCAGAGGACTTGGAGTGGACGTCAAGCAACCAACAAGGAGTCCACGAGGTAGGGGGCGCGCCCTCCCCCCTCGTGGGCCCATTGTGGCTCAACCGACCTACTTTTTCCTCCTATATATGTTCACATACCCCGAAAACATCCAGGAGCACCACAAAACCCTATTTCCACTGCCGCAACCTTCTGTACCCAAGAGATCTCATCTTGGGGCCTTTTCTGGAGCTCCGCCGGAGGGGGCATTGATCACGGAGGGCCCCTATGGCCCCTCCGATGATGTGTGAGTAGTTTACTTTAGACCTTCGGGTCCATAGCTAGTAGCTAGATGGCTTCTTCTCTCTCTTTGGATCTCAATACAAAGTTCTCCTAGATCTTCTTGGAGATCTATTCGATGTAACTCCTTTTGCGGTGTGTTTGTCGAGATCCGATGAATTGTGGGTTTATGTCAAGTCTATCTATGAACACTATTTGATTCTTCTCTGAAATCTTTTATGCATGATTGGTTATCTTTGCAAGTCTCTTCGAATTATCAGTTTGGTTTGGCCTACTAGATTGATCTTTCTTGCAATGGGAGAAGTTCTTAGCTTTGGGTTCAATCTTGCGGTGCTTGATCCCAGTGACAGAAAGGGAAACGACATGTATTGTATTGTTGCCATCGAGGATAAAAAGATGGGGTTTATATCATATTGCTTGAGTTATCCCTCTATATCATGTCATCTTACCTAAGGCGTTACTCTGTTCTTATGAACTTAATACTCTATATGCATGCTGGATAGCGGTCGATGTGTGGAGTAATAGTAGTGGATGCAGGCAGGAGTCGGTCTACTTGTCATGAACATGATGCCTATATACATGATCATGCCTAGATATTCTCATAATTATTCGCTTTTCTATCAATTGCTCGACAGTAATTCGTTCACCCACCGTAATACTTATGCTATCTTGAGAGAAGCCACTAATTAAACCTATGGCCCCCGGGTCTATTCTCCATCATATAAGTTTCCAATATATTTTATTTTGCAATCTTTAATTTTAATCTATATCATAAAAATACCAAAAATATTTATCTTATCATTATTATCTCTATCAGATCTCACTCTCGTAAGTGACCATGAAAGGATTGACAACCCATTTATCGCGTTGGTTGCGAGGTTCTTATTTGTTTGTGTAGGTACGAGGGACTTGCGTGTGGCCTCCTACTGGATTGATACCTTGGTTCTCAAAAACTGAGGGAAATACTTACGCTACTTTGCTCCATCACCCTTTCCTCTTCAAGGGAAAACCAACACAGTGCTCAAGAGGTAGCAAGAAGGATTTCTGGCGCCGTTGCCGGGGAGTCTATGCACAAGTCAAAACATACCAAGTACCCATCACAAACTCTTCCCCTCGCATTACACTATTTGCCATTTGCTTCTCGTTTTCCTCTCCCCCACTTCACCCTTGCCATTTTATTCGCCCTCTTTTCCGTTTGCTTTCTTCCCGTATGTATCTTTGTTTGTGTTTCCATTTGCTTGCATCTTTGCTTGCTAAAAATTTATTGATATGGATCCACTTAAAGTATTCTACTTGGATCATCTTCGATCCTTATGCGCTTGTGTTGAAACCCCAACTAGCCTAGTTGATGGGAAATCTTTAGATGAGCATGCTCATTTTGTGCGCCATCGTTAGTCTGAAAAAGGGAGACCCTTATGGGATCAAATAAACAGATTGCTATGTTATGCTTGGAGCTTTTGTGAAATTTGTGATCTTACTTGTTGCTCTAAGAACCCTAAAAAACACTTGCCCTACCTATGTGAGTTTAATGACAATGAAATCTTATCTTCTTATGCAAAGGGTGTTTATAGTTACTACGATATCGAACAAATTGAAGAATTTGTTGCTTTTAAGGGTGTTTATGAAGTTGCTTCTTTGATTGAAAAATATGATGTTACTCTCTACGAATCTGAAAATTATGACATACTTAAATATTGCTATGAAAACTATGCTCATAATGTCTATGTCAAAGAATTTATTGAAAGAATGACCATTGCTTCGGAAGAAAATAATGGTATCCATGAATCTATAGATAATCATGATTCCGATGATTTGATTGAAATATCCCTTAATGAACATGATGCTTGCTATTTTTGTGGCCATGATGCCAATATTTATGAAGATGAGTTTGCTATAGTTCCTTATGTTAAACATGATATCGTTGCTATTACACCCATATTTGATAGTTCCTTCGATGAAAAGCATGATTGCAATGATGTTATTATAAATTCTATTAATGTCAATTGTGCGAATAATATGCAAAACCCTAAGCTTGGGGATGCTAGTTTTGCTATGTCCTCTACTTGTTGCAATGATCATGATTGGGGTGATTCTTCTTTTGATCTTGAAAATTTATTTAAGCCCCATGATGAATATGAGATTGATAATGTTTGCAATAATATTGAAAGTGGGTTTGGAAGAGTGTCAACTTTAGATCCCACATATTTGGAGAATGTTCAATATTATTAAGTTTTTGATAAAAGTGGGTTTGGACAGGTCATGACTTTAGTTAATGTTAATCCCACTATTTTGGAAGAGTCTCAACTTTGCATACATGTGGATTGTGTTAAGAATATGTTTTGTGATATCTATATTGTTGAATTTGCTTATGTTCCTACATGTAATTATTATGAGAGAGAAAAATATGGTGGTAGAAATTTTCATGTTACTAAATTACCTCTCGTTATGTTGAGATTGCTATTGTTTCTTTCTGCTTCCTTGCATATGCTAGTTTTTGCTTGCCTTGATAATTTGTTTGCCTATAAGATGCCTATGCATAGGAAGTATGTTAGACTTAGATGTGTTTGTCACATGTTTTATGATGCTCTCTCTGTGCTTCAATTCTTGTCTTTCATGTGAGCATCGTTGAAATCTTATGCCTAGCAAGGGACGTTAAACGGTAGCGCTTGTTGGGAGGCAGCCCAATTTTATTTTTGTTTCTTGATTTTTGATTCTGTTTAGTAATAAATAATCCATTTAGCCTCTGTTTAGATGTGGTTTTATGCTTTTAATTAGTGTTTGTGTCAAGTAGAACCTTTGGGAAGACATGGGGAAGGTCTTTGCGATCCTGCTGTAAAAAACAGAAACTTTAGCGCTCACGAGATTTGCTGCCATTTTTACTGGAGAGTGCTATTTAGTTAATTATTTTTGAAGATGATTAATAGATAAATTCCTCACGTCCATAAATTTATTTTAGAAGTTTTGGGGTTCCAGAAGTATTCGAAACCTACAGATTACTACAGACTGTTCTGTTTTTGACAGATTCTGTTTTTCGTGTGTTGCTTGCTTATTTTGATGAATCTATGGCTAGTAATAGAGTTTATGAACCATAGAAAAGTTGGAATACAGTAGGTTTAACACAAATACAAATAAAGAATGAGTTCATTACAGTACCTTGAAGTGGTGGTTTGTTTTCTTTTACTAACGGAGCTCACGAAGATTTTCTTTTAAGTTTTGTGTTGTGAAGTTTTCAAGTTTTGGGTAAGGATTTGATGGATTATGGAACAAGGAGTGGAAAGATCCTAAGATTGGGGATGCCCAAGGCACCCCAAGGTAAAATTCAAGGACAACCAAAAGCCTAAGCTTGGGGATGCCTTGTAAGGCATCCCCTCTTTCGTCTTCGTCCATCGATAACTTTACTTGGAGCTATATTTTTATTTGCCACATGATATGTGTTTTGCTTGGAGCGTATTGTATGATTTGAGTCTTTGCTTTTTAGTTTACCACAATCATCCTTGCTGTACACAACTTTTGGGAGAGACACACATGAATTGGAATTTTTTAGAATACTCTATGTGCTTCAGTTATATCTTTTGAGTTGGATAATTTTTTCTCTAATGCTTCGCTTATATCTTTTAGAGCACGGCGATGGTTTTATTTTATAGAAATAATTGATGTATCATGCTTCACTTATATCATTTTGAGAGTCCTTTAGAACAACCTGGTAATTCACTTTGGCTATAAATTTATAAAAGCTAAGAGAAGTTGGATGCTTGATGGATGGTTTTGAGATACAAAGGTGGTAATATTAGAGGTGTGCTAGTTGAGTAATTGTGAAATAGATGAATAATTGTGTTGAAGTTGGCAAGTCCCGTAGCATGCACGTATGGTAAACGTTATGTGACAAATTTGGAGCATGCGGTGTTATTTGATTGCTTTCCTTACGAGTGACGGTCGGGGACGAGTGATGGTCTTTTCCTACCAATCTATCCCCCTAGGAGCATGCGCATAGTGCTTGGTTTTGATGACTTGTAGATTTTTGCGATAAGTATGTGAGTTCTTTATGACTAATGTTGAGTCCATGGATTATACACGCTCTCACCCTTTCATCATTGCTAGCCTCTTCGGTACCATGCATTGCCCTTTCTCATCTCGAGAGTTGGTGCAAACTTCGCCGGTGCATCCAAACCCCGTGATATGAACGCTCTATCACACATAAGCCTCCTTATATCTTCCTCAAAACAGCCACCATACCTACCTATTATGGCATTTCCATAGCCATTCCGATATATATTGCCATGCAACTTTCCACCGTTCCATTTATTATGACACGCATCATCATTGTCATATTGCTTTGCATGATCATGTAGTTGACATCGTATTTGTGGCAAAGCCACCATGCTCAAATTGTTCATACATGTCACTCTTGATTCATCGCAATCCCGGTACACCGTCGGAGTCATTCACATAGAGTCATATTTTGTTCTAAGTATCGAGTTGTAATTTGAGTTGTAAGTAATTAAAAGTGTGATGATCATTATTAGAGCATTGTCCCATCTGAGGAAAGGATGATGGAGACTATGATTCCCCCACAAGTCGGGATGAGACTCCAGATGAAAAAAAGGAGGCCATAAAAAGAAGAGAAAAGAAGGCCCAAATAAAAAAAGAGAGAAAAAGAGAGAAGGGACAATGTTACTATCCTTTTCCACACTTGTGCTTCAAAGTAGAACCATGATCTTCATGATAGAGAGTCTCTTGTTATGTCACTTTCATATACTAGTGGGAATTTTTCATTATAGAACTTGGCTTGTATATTCCAATGATGGGCTTCCTCAAATGCCCTAGGTCTTCGTGAGCAAGCAAGTTGGATGCACACCCACTTAGTTTCTTTGATGAGCTTTCATATATTTATAGCTCTAGTGCATCCATTGCATGGCAATCCCTACTCCTTGCATTGACATCAATCGGTGGGCATCTCCATAGCCCATTGATTAGCTGCGTTAATGTGACACTTTCTCCCTTTTTGTCTTCTCACACAACCTCAATCATCATATTCTATTCCACCCATAGTGCTATGTCCATGGCCCGCGCTCATATATTGCGTAAAAGTTGAAAGAGTTTGAAAAGGCTAAGTATGAAACAATTGCTTGGCTTGTCATCGGGGTTGTGCATGATGGGAGCATTTTGTGTGACGAAAATGAAGCATGGCCAAACTATATGACTTCGTAGGGATACGTTTTCTTTGGCTATAGTATTTTGATAAGACATAATTGTTTGATTAGCATACTTGGAGTATTACTATTTTTTATGTCAACAATAAACTTTTATCTTGAATCTTTGGATCTGAAAATTCATGCCACAATAGAGAAAAATACATTGAAGAAACATGCTAGAAAGCATTCCACATCAAAAATTATGTTTTTATCATTTACCTACTCGAGGACGAGCAGGAATTAAGCTTGGGGATGCTAATACGTCTCCAACGTATCTATAATTTTTGATTGTTCCATGTTATTATATTATCTGTTTTGGATGTTAATGGGCTTTATTTCACACTTTTATATTATTTTTTGGGACTAACCTATTAACCCAAGGCCCAGTGCAAATTGCTGGTTTTTTTGCCTATTTCAGTGTTTCGCAGAAAAGGAATATCAAATGGAGTACAAACGGAATGAAACCTTCGGGAGCGTGATTTTTGGAACAAACGTGATCCAGAGGACTTGGAGTGGACGTCAAGCAACCAACAAGGAGTCCACGAGGCAGGGGCGCGCCTACCCCCCTGGGCGCGCCCTCCCCCTCGTGGCTCAATCGACCTACTTCTTCCTCCTATATATGTTCACATACCCCGAAAACATCCAGGAGCACCACAAAACCCTATTTCCACTGCCGCAACCTTCTGTACCCAAGAGATCCCATCTTGGGGCCTTTTCCGGAGCTCCTTCGGAGGGGGCATAGATCACGGAGGGCCCCTACATCAACTCCATGGCCCCTCCGATGATGTGTGAGTAGTTTACTTCAGACCTTCGGGTCCATAGCTAGTAGCTAGATGGCTTCTTCTATACTCCTTGCATTGACATCAATCGATGGGCATCTCCATAGCCCATTGATTAGCTGCATCAATGTAAGACTTTCTCCCTTTTTGTCTTCTCACACAACCTCAATCATTCTATTCTATTCCACCCATAGTGCTATGTCCATGGCTCGCGCTCATATATTGCGTAAAAGTTGAAAGAGTTTGAAAAGGCTAAGTATGAAACAATTGCTTGGCTTGTTATCGGGGTTGTGCATGATGAGAGCATTTTGTGTGAGGAAAATGAAGCATGGCCAAACTATATAATTTTGTAGGGATAAGCTTTCTTTGGCTATGTTATTTTGATAAGACATAATTGCTTGGTTAGCATACTTGGACTATTATTATTTTTATGTCAACATTAAACTTTTATCTTGAATCTTTCAGATCTGAACATTCATGCCACAATGGAGAGAATTACATTGAAGAATATGCTAGAAAGCATTCCACATCAAAAAATCTTTTTTTATCATTTACCTACTTGAGGACGAGCAGGAATTGAGCTTGGGGATGCTTGATACGTCTCCAACGTATATATAATTTTTGATTGTTCCATGCTATTATATATTCTTTTTTGGATGTTTAATGGGCTTTATTTTACACTTTTATATTATTTTTGGGACTAACCTATTAACCCAAGGCCCAGTGCAAATTGTTGTTTTTTGTGCCTATTTCAGTGTTCTGCAGAAGAGGAATATCAAACGGAGTCCAAACGGAATGAAACCTTCGGGAACGTGATTTTTGGAACAAACGTGATCCAGAGGACTTGGAGTGGACGTTAAGAAAAAAACAAGGAGTCCACGAGGGAGGGGGAGTGCCTACCCCCCTGGGCGCGCCCTCCCCACTCGTGGGCTCCTCGTGTCTCAACCGACCTACCTCTTCCTCCTATATATACTCAATTACCCTGAAAACAACCAGGAGCACCGCGAAACCCTATTTCCACCGCCGCAACCTTCTGTACCCAAGAGATCCCATCTTGGGGCCTTTTTCGGAGCTCCGCTGGAGGGGGCATCGATCACGGAGGGCCTCTAGATCAACTCCATGGCCCCTCCGATGATGTGTGAGTAGTTTACTTCAGACCTTCGGGTCCATAGTTATTATCTAGATGGCTTCTTCTCTCTCTTTGAATCTCAATACAAAGTTCTCCTCAATCTTCTTGGAGATCTATTCGATGTAACTCTTTTTGCGCTGTGTTTGTCGAGATCCGATGAATTATGGGTTTATGATCAAGTCTATCTATGAACAATATTTGATTCTTCTCTGAAGTCTTTTATGCATGATTGGTTATCTTTGCAAGTCTCTTCGAATTATCAGTTTGGTTTAGCCTACTAGATTGATCTTTCTTGCAATGGGAGAAGTGCTTAGCTTTGGTTTCAATCTTGTGATGCTCGATCCCAGTGACAGAAAGGGAAATGACACGTATTGTATTGTTGCCATCGAGGATAAAAAGATGGGGTTTACATCATATTGCTTGAGTTTATCCCTCTACATCATGTCATCTTACCTAAGGCGTTACTCTGTTCTTATGAACTTAATACTCTAGATGCATGCCGGATAGCGGTCGATGTGTGGAGTAATAGTAGTGGATGCAGGCAGGAGTCGGTCTACTTGTCACGGACATGATGCCTATATACATGATCATGCCTAGATATTCTCATAATTATTCGCTTTTCTATCAATTGCTCGACAGTAATTCGTTCACCCACCGTAATACTTATGCTATCTTGAGAGAAGCCACTAGTGAAACTTATGGCCCCCGTGTCTATTCTCCATCATATAAGTTTCCAATCTATTTTATTTTGCAATCTTTACTTTTAGTCTATATCATAAAAATACCAAAAATATTTATCTTATCATTATTATCTCTATCAGATCTCACTCTCGTAAGTGACCATGAAGGGATTAACAACCCCTTTATCGCGTTGGTTGCGAGGTTCTTATTTGTTTGTGTAGGTACGAGGGACTTGCATGTGGCCTCCTACTGGATTGATACCTTGGTTCTCAAAAACCGAGGGAAATACTTACGCTACTTTGCTGCATCACCCTTTCCTCTTCAAGGGAAAACCAACACAGTGCTCAAGAGGTAGCACTGCCCTAGAAAGAGAGATTTCTAATCACACACCCTTGCTGTTGGACTTGGGTGAACAAAAAAATGCTCCACCTATCTTCAGGTTTGAAAATGCCTTGATGCATATGGAAGGATTCAAGGAATTTGTTGAAAAAAATTGGGAGGTGAAATGCAATGGGTCCAGTGTGGACACCTGGCAAAAAAGACATAGAAATATCAAACAGAAAATAAAAGGGTGGATCTTAAATGCAAATGATATGTATAGGAAGAGGAAAAAAGAATTACTGAATATGCTTGACATTCTGGATAAAAATGCAGAATCCAGAGGAATTAATGCCCAAGAAAGAGTTATGCAAAAGGAACTTAGGAGAGAGCTAAAAGAAATCTTCAAGTTAGAAGAGATTAAATGGTTGCAAAGGTATAAATATAAAGAAATCAAAGAAGGAGATTCTAACACTAGATACTATCATGCTAAAGTAAATGGGAGAAGGAGGAAAAATAGAATTATTAAATTGGAGCAAGAAGGAGAAGTGATTGAAGGGGAAAAAGAACTGATGGACTATATTACTGCATTTTATAAAAATTTATTTGGTCAAGCTGAAAATTCTACTATAAACCTTAACATTCAGGGATCCACTGAGATCTCCTCCCAGACTCAAGAAGACTTAATTAAAAAATTCTCTATGGAGGAGATCAGAGAAGTTGTCTTCTCCATGGAAAAAAAATAAAAGCCCAGGACCTGATGGTTTTGCCATAGAATTTTACCAGAATTTCTAGGATATAGTTAAACATGATCTAAAAAATATTCTGGATGATTTTTACAGCGCGGGGTGGGGGGTGGACTTGGCCAGATTGAACTATGTGATTATTACCCTGGTTCCTAAAGTTAAAGATGCCAAACAAATCCAAAAATTCAGACCCATCTGTCTATTAAATGTTAGCTTCAAAATAATTACTAAAGTCTTGATGAATAGACTCAGTAAGGTTGTTAACCCTATTATTTCACCCATTCAAACTGCTTTTGTGAAAGGCAGATACATAATGGAAGGAGTGGTCATCCTACATGAAGATCTGAACTCAATTAAGAAGAAAAGACAGAACGCTATGTTGTTTAAGGTTGATTTTGAAAAAAAATCATATGACAAAATTAAATGGCCTTTTGTCCACAAAATGCTCAAACTTAAAAACTTCCCTGACAAGTGGTGTGACTGCGTGATGCACACCATGAGGGGGGGACAGGTGGGGGTGAAGGTCAATGATAATATTGGTAAATACTTCAAAACCTTCAAAGGACTCAGATAAGGGGATTCCTTATCCCCTTGCTATTTGATCTAGCTGTAGATGCCCTGGCAATAATTATGGATAGGGCGAGAATGGAGGGATACATTAAAGGAGTACTCACTGACACTCATGAAAACGGAATTAATATGCTGCAGTATGCAGATGACACTATTTTTCTGATACAAGATGATGAGGAGTCAGCAAAAAATCTGAAATTTATTCTGACAGCCTTTGAACAAATGTCAGGGCTGACAATCAACTTTCATAAGAGTGACATCTAGCTTTTGGGGGAAGCTAAAAATAGAAAGGATCTATACCAGGGGATCTTCACCTGTGCTCTGGGGGAAATGCCCATAAAATACCTAGGTTTACCTGTTCACAATAAAAGGATATGTAATAGAATGTGGAGGAATGTTACTAAAAAAATTGAAAAGAGATGTGTGTGCTGGTAGGGCAGATTGCTTAATATAGCTGGTAGAGTCACAATGGTTCAGTCGTGCCTTACTAATATACCAATATATAAGATGTCTTTCTATCTGCTCCCTACTGGAGTCAGAAAGAAAGTTGACTTCTTCAGGGCTAGATTGGTTTGGCAAGCTGAAGAAGATAAGAAAAAGTATCACCTAGTTAACTGGAAAATGTGTTGTTTACCAAAACAACAAGGAGGTCTGGGTTTGATCAACATGGAAAAAATTTAATATTGCCCTGCTGGCTAAATGGATCTGGAAGCTGGAGGCTGAGGATGGACTCTGGCAAGATATTATAAAATCTAAATATCTCCATGGCAAATGCTTGTCTGGTGTCAAGAAAAGACATAGAGATTCTCAATTTTGGACCTGTCTATTAAAGATTAAGGATCTGATCTTTCCCCATATCAAGAAGAGAATTGGAGATGGGAAAAACACCAGATTTTGAGAAGATTGGTGCCCTTCATTATACTCGATTAGCAATAATAGGGAGATTACTGTTAGTGGAGTGATGGATAAAGGATGGAATGCCATGTCCTTTAGAAGAACAATTAGTGGGGGATATAGTATTCTATGGGATAGTCTTAAAATAAGATGTGAAAAAATCATAATACATGGGGGTAGAGATAAACCCCTGTGGATGCTAAATGCTAATAGAATTTTTTCGGTGAAATCTTTATAACTGCACCTTCTCAAAACTGATCTTGGCTTCCCACACAAATTTCTGTGGAGACCTAAGGTGCCTACCAAAATCAAATTCTTTCTCTGGCTAATGACCAGGAAAAGTATTCTAACCAGAGATAACTTACTCAAAAGAGGGTGGAAAGGGGACAAGCAATGTGTGTTTTGTGGAAAAGATGAAAACATTGACTATCTTTTCTTCTCCTGTTCGGTGGCTCGCTTGGTTTGGAACCTGATAGGATGTGCATTCGATCTTAAAAAAATTCCTAGAGATACCAATGAATGTTTTGGGAGCTGGTTAGGTCAATTTAACAAGGAGAGCAAAAAAATGGTCCTGACTGGCACTTCAGCCCTCCTTTGGGCGATCTGGAACTGTAGAAATGATATTGGTTTAACAAAAGAAATTTGAATGACCCAATTGGGATCATCAAAAGAATGTGTAGCTGGATCACTGACTGGTCTATTTTACAGAAAAAGGACCCAGAGGAAAGAATGGTGATGTTGGGGGCAAGGCTCATCGAACAGGTGGCAAGTGAGATCTTGAAAGCTTCGCAGGGATGGCGCTTCCAAGTTCCGAGGCTGCAGATGTGAAAAAGATTAGTGAAGCTGCGACGCTCCCAGCTTGTCTTCCTGTTTCTGTGCTTTTAGCCTTCTTCTTTTGCGTTGGAATTGTAATGAAGTCTTAAGTTTGCTCATCGTGGGGATGTTGACAGCTCTAGGCCTCCTCCCCTGTTATGTTTCGTTTTTCTTTTCCCGTTTATGAACTTGTATCAAGACTACTGAACTGTCACTCGGCTTCGGCCTGGTTTCTCTAATAGAAATCGGAGGGGAAACCCTCTTTTGCTCCCAAAAAATTGGCGCGAAATCAGGCTACTCTGGTTGATTTGGGTCTAGAGGGTACTGTAGCCCATTGACCGACTCAACCCGTTCGTTTCACGTTCCAACGTCCCCCTCCCTCCGTTCTCGCCAGGGGCAGACCTAACAACTTTTTTGAACGGGGAGGGGGGGATACTTGAGTGGGGGCATATTTTAGCACATTTTGTATAAATTTAGAGAGTTTTAGTTTTTTTCCTAATAATACAACCAAATCTATATCTATATCTATATCTATACCTACTAATAAAACAAGGTGATATTCTTGCTTTCGTCCCGCGGTGATTTTATTTTCTATATGTATGCGAGGTGGTACTATTTGGGGACATATGACACATGCACGCCCGTCCGTCGAGCACAGCCTGTGTTGTGTTGTTGTGGCCCATCTTATATCTTAGTTGTAGCCCGTTTAAAACATACACCCCGGCGGGCTGACTGCGGTCCAGGAAAATAGAAGGAAAAAAAATTGCTCTCCAGAATCGAACTAGCGATCTCCAATGTACTGTACACGGCCATGTGAGATAACAAGGGAAGGGTAAACTAAACAGAATTAAAGGAGGACGATGAAGGTTCTAGCACACGGACGTTATTAAAGGAGTTAGGAAGGCAAAGGCTCCGGGCCTCCGGCGCATGGCGTCCTTGAATTAAGCGGATTCATTCATATTTAAAAAAATAGGAAGGTTGACTCACGATGTGGGCAAATTAAATGGATTCATCCCTAATAAAAGAGAATTAAATGAGATTAGGAAGAAGGGCGCACGGCGTGGCCAAATCCAATGGAATCATCCGTAGAATAATGAAAAAATTGTACATTGCTGCATGATGATGCCTTAATTGGTTTCTAATTACTAAGCAGGATTTTGCTTGGTCTTCAACGGCAGGCTTAAAAGCATAGCCGGGAACTGCTTTCTTTCCTCACTAGAGGCTAAAATAGGCCTCCAACAATTCATATGGTAATGACAGAAAATATTGTCCCCATGCAAAAATTGCTACAAGTTAAGTGGTGCTAATTTGCGGCAGCACTAGCGACTCTAAAACCAAAATAAACTAGTAGAGTGCCCGTGCATTGCTACAGGCGACAATGTAGATAATCAACATTCTTATACTCACAATGTTTTTTTTTCTGCATGGGTAGTTGTGAAATTTTGGTAGGAGTCAATAGATCATGTATATGTTTGAGGCAAACAACAACTAGTTCCTAATTACAGTGAGTGAGATGTGTCTTCGGGGAACAACTAACACTCTTTTGATTAAATGGAAGTGACACAATCCAGCCAGGAAGATAGAAACCTGACAAATAAAAAAAGGATACAGGCAAACTGCACCCACAACATACCACTTGATCATATTCATACAATAGTGTTGGCAGCATGCTGTTGGGCCTCTCCGGCCTCGTCCTGGTAGATAGCCTCGTCGGTGTCGCACTGTGATGCCTCTCGTCGTGCTGTTCAGCCTGGTGCTCGTGCCCCCCGCGCTCGTCGTCACCGGGTTCATCGCCATCAGCGTGCATACCTTGTTCTGATAACAGTGATTGAGTTATCATGTTTATTGTCCTGAACCTAGAGTCAAACAAAACCATGTTTCAGGGACATTCACACGCAAAGTAAAGATAAACAGCATGCATAACTTTGGCTAGACCGAACTATAGTGTGGTTTGGTCATACCTTAACAAAACGCCAGAGATGCCATCCGGCACCCATCTGTTGCATCCGTTGATCAAATAGTAGGACCTACAAACTGGTTATACACTAAAAAGCTAAGCATGATCAGTATAAACCTAAAACAGATTTAGCAAACAGAACCACATATAACTCCCAAGCAAGGAAAGGTACCTCTGCATCAGTAGAACGCCTATGAGTTGCAACGGGTTGCATTGACGACTTCTTTTTTTTACCGTTCAAGCACCCTTCTTCTCTTCCTTCTCCCAGCTAAAAATGTTTCTCCGAGTGATATGTCAATGGTTAAATTTACACTACATAAAGGAAGGCGAAATGGCTCATCATGAGATATGACTCACTCATCTGTAATCATAAACATCATATTCTTGTTTCATCAAGCAACAAATAACATGGTTGTACACAATGGCCATGCAAAACTGGTAAAGAAAACAAACAATTGGACCATGGTATGTTTCCAAATGAAATTGATGTGCATTGCAATGGAAAGTATGGGACCTATCTTGGAATAGTTGCAGAAAACAAGAGAATATGGGTGAAAGACTAAAATATTTGTTGCAACTAATCTACTTTTCTTAAAATTAGTTTACCTACAAAATCACCATTCAGTCTGGTAGTTCAGAGGATGTGTTTGATGTCAGTTCAGAAGGTTGAATATGAGACTATACCAGAAGCAAAGGATTCCCTGAAGGAGTAGCTATTGAAGATATTTCATATTCTTTATGTCGAACAGGTGTGACTGGCTGGTATTATTTTTCAAACAAGCGTCTTCTGACATGTCAAATATCCAATCAAAGTGTGACCTACCTAGACTGAAACCAAAGTTCATAGACATGCATGTAAACTGGAAACTATCCCGCGCCACAACCCCAACATGCCACCGCTCTTCCTCGAGCAGCAACGCCGCATGATACAACTAACTGTAGCCCACGCTGCTCATGACAGCCGTACACAGGCCACGAACGCCGCTACCCCCACCACTGTCCCTTGAGCACTAACGTCGAACGATACAGCTACCCGCAGCTCACGCTGCTCAGGCCAACCGCACATAGACCACGAACGCTGCACCACATCCTCGGCCGCTGCCCCAACATGTCGTCCAACAGTCCCGACTGGGGCGCATTGACAGACCTGACAACTGTGAGGACTGAACCGGGTGTCGATAGTTTCAGTTAACTGTAGCAGATCAAGGAAAACGCTTCAGAAGAAACGGATGGCTAAGATGACTCCTCACTGTTACCGCTCGTCGCTAGCCGTTAGATTGAATTGTGTCTTTACCGTTAGCTGTTATTGTTCCGTTTCACCCCGTTGCCGGGAGCTATCGCCTATAAAGACAGCCAGGCTGTGGCTGGCTGGAGGCATCGTGCTGTTGCTGAGAATTGCCTATATGGCTAAGTAAACCCATATATTAATACATACATTCGAGATCTGGGCGGAATTCCCCAATCTCTCCCCTCCAAATCTCTAGATCGCATCCCGATTGCTAGCTAGTTCCTGACAAATTGGTATCATGAGCAGTCGTTCCTCGGCGGAAGTTAGTGAAATTGGGGAAATTTTTTCTCTCTAGCCAGATCCCACCCGATTTCCCACCCTAGTTCTTCTATTCGGCGGCGATTCATAGGTGGCGTTGGTGTCGGGGCTGTAGTCAGGAGGCGGTGTGTGGAGGCGTTGGCGGCGATCGTTCGGGTACAGATTAGTCGAGCAGGAGCGGTTGGTCAGGCACATCGCCTGATCAGTAAAATCCCGTGTCTGAGCACTGATCTGTGTACCTTGGAGGCGTGGATCGTGGCGACGGCAGGATCTGAAGTTGAGCGAGGGTTGCTGGGCATCCAGTGGTAAAATTCCTAAGCACCACTTCAGATCAAGGAGATGGGGCGCGCAAAGGCAATTGACGAGGCAGATCTTCAAGAGATGTTGTCTTTGCGCGAGGATTTGGGAGTTTTATAGAAAGATCAAGCTCAGATGCAGGCAGATATGGCGAAATTGCATGATGATGTCCACTCCGTCAGTTGCAAACAGGGCGAAATATCAGTGCAAGTGGGGAATGTTGAGCAAGTTGTGTTGGACCTAGGCAAACAACTCTCCACAATTAATGCAGTGCTGCAAACATTGGTGAAGAACCAAGTACAAAGAGAGGCTACTGATCTACCTTCCAGCTCACAGCAAGTTCCTAAATCACCAGCAGGACATCAGGAGCAAATGCAGAACCAACTACTCAGAATAGAACAACTCAGGAAGCATCTAGAAGCAGAAAAAGAGAAAACTAGGCAACTGGAAGAGTTGCAGATACAAAACTTACCTCCTATCAGAACAAGTAAACTGACAGTACCTCCTGGATTTAATCAGCAGGGCAGAACAGAGCAAGCAAGTCCATTGGGAACACCTCTGACAGCTAGGCACAATGCTTATACTCCTGCATTTTAGCAACATTATCAGCAAAGCAGAGATAGACAGTTATGGCAGGGCTATGCAAAAACTTATGAACAGGACAAGCAGTGCCAGTTCATGAGATCTCTGACAAAAGGGCCTAAAATGGATTTTCCTAGATTTGAAGGTGAAGATCCAGTTGGATGGATTAGGCAGTGTAACAAATACTTCCAAATGTCTGGAGCACCAGAAGAATATAAGGTTTCTTTGGCACAATTATACATTATAGGGGAAGCAGATGTGTGGTTGAGGAGATCAGGACTGTTAAAAAAGAAAGTATCATGGAAGGAATTCTGCACTGAAATCACTAAGAGGTTCTCTACACAGGGTTCTTATGACTTAACTGAAAAATTCAATTCAGTTAAACAGTTTAATAGCACTATATCTGAATACACAAAGCTCTTTGAAGATCTCATGGCTGATGTTCAGGAAGAAAATCCAGAACTGGGAGAATCTTGGTTTGTCAGATGCTATGTCAATGGATTAAGAGATGGCATAAAATTCTAGATCAGACCCCTGAGACCTCAAACACTTACTGATGCATATTGGTTAGCTAAAGATGTGGAGCCCTGCTATCCACTAGTATCAACAGTTCCCAAAAGAAATATTGTTCCTTATAGCAATTACTACCAGAAATCACATGGCAGTTTTCCTCTTAAACAGAACACTACTCCCTCTACTCAGCAACAACTACCTATCAGGCAAGCTGAAATTCCTGTTAACAACACACAGAAAATCAGGAAAGTAGGAGAGTGTTGGAGGTGTGGTGACAAGTGGGTGCATGGTCATAAGTGTAAATTAGTGCCAACTGTTCATGCCATGCAGCAGGAAACAGAGGAGCAAACAACTTATGATATGGAAGAGCAACAGTTTGAGGAGCAAATGGAACCAGTATCTGAAGGAGGTCAAGCTATGTTTATATCTGCCTTTGTTACGGGACAACAGTTAGTTGTACCAACACCAGCAATAATAATACATATCGATGGAAAAAGGGCAGTAGCTTTACTTGACTCTGGCAGTACTACTTCTTTCCTTAATCAGGATTTTGCAGTTAAAGCTAACTGCAACATGTTACCTGTAAAGCCCAGAAACATTTCAGTAGCTGGAGGGGGCATATTAGTATCTGATGCAGTAGTTCACAACTGTAAATTTCAGATAGCTAAACTGACATTGTCTCACAACTTCAGGGTAATACCTCTACCCAGCCATGATGTTATCCTTGGATATGATTGGTTCATTGCTGTAAGTCCAGTATCATTTGACATACCTGCACAGCAATTTGGATTCACTCATGGAGGGAAACAAACTGTATCTACAACCATATTCTCAAGTGCTGCTAATCTGAAAGAAGTGCCACCTAAGAGAGTGGACAAACTGATGGAAAAAGGACCTGAAGTATTTCTTTGTCAGATCAATAATATATTGATGGATGCCCCTGCAGATTTCAAAACCCCTCCTCAAATACAAAAGTTACTACTGGAATATGCAGATCTCTTTGAAGAGCCAAAAACACTGCCACCACAGAGAGCTCTGGACCACAAAATTCCTCTAGTAGCTGGGGCTACTCCACCTCAGGTCAGACCTTACAGGGTTCCTCAGCACCAAAAGAAGGAAATGGAAGAGCAAATCAAAAAGCTGCTAGCTGCACACATGATAAAACACAGTCAAAGCCCTTTTGCAGCTCCTGTCCTCCTAGTAAAGAAAAAGGATGGATCTATGAGGTTATGTACAGACTACAGAAAGCTCAATGCTCTCACCATTCAAAATAAATTTCCTATACCAGTTATAGAAGATTTGTTAGATGAACTCCATGGAGCAAAATACTTCACAAAATTGGACTTAAGGTCTGGGTACCATCAGATCAGGATGTCTCCTGAAGATATACCAAAAACTACTTTTAGAACATTTCTAGGGCATTTTGAATATCTTGTTATGCCATTTGGACTTTCAAATGCTCCTGGTACATTTCAGGAATTAATGAACACCATATTTTCTCCTTACTTGAGGAAGTTTGTATTGGTTTTCTTCGATGACATATTAATATTCAGCAAATCTCTCAAGGAACACTTGGAACATATCAAACTAGTAATGGAATTGCTTAGAGAAAATCAGCTATATGCAAAGATGTCCAAGTGTGTATTTGCAGTACAGCAAGTGGAGTATTTGGGTCATGTTATCTCTCAGAAAGGGGTAGCAACAGACCCTCAGAAAATTTTAGCTATAGCAGAATGGCCTACTCCTGAAAACATAACTAAACTGAGAAGTTTTCTGGGTCTGGCTGGATATTACAAAAGATTTATTAAAGGTTATGGTATAATATGCAGACCCCTTCATGACTTATTAAAAAAGGGCAACTTCTCCTGGCAACCTGAGCATAGTACGGCTTTCCAACAACTAAAACAAGCTCTCACATCTGCTCCTGTGTTGGCTCTACCAGATTTCACACAACCTTTTGTGTTGGAAACTGATGCTTGTGGGAAAGGTATTGGAGCTGTGTTAATGCAGCAGGGAAGACCTATATCTTATTATAGTTCTTCTCTCCGCCCTAGAAATGCTGCTCTGTCTACTTATGAAAAAGAGGCCTTGTCCATTCTGGAAGCTCTCAAGAGGTGGAGGCACTATCTCCTGGGCAAAGAGCTAATTATCAAAACAGACCAGCAGTCATTGAAGTTTATAACTAACCAGAAAATTACTTAAGGAGTACAGCATAAGTTGATGATGAAGCTATTGGAATTTAATTTCACCATCCAATATAAGAAAGGGATTCAGAACAAAGTAGCTGATGCATTGTCAAGATTGCTCCCTAAATGCATGGCCATCTCTGCTGCTACTCCTATATGGACAGAAGAACTAGTTGACAGTTATCACAAAGACCCAGAAAGTCTTCAGTTGTTGGAGAAATTGCTACTGAAGAAAGACAACTCAATATCACATTATTCCCTTACAGCTGGCATTATAAGATATAAGGGAAAAAATTTGGTGGGCAATATCCCTGAGTTAAGAAACAAACTACTACTTGCACTGCATAGTTCTCCTGTGGGGGGTCATTCTGGAAGAAGAGCAACTTACCACAGAGTTAAAAGCATTTTCTACTGACGTGGATTGAAATCAGCAGTAGAGGCTTTCATTGCTGCCTGTCCCATCTGCTAGAGAGCAAAACATGAAAACTGCTTGCAACCTGAACTACTGGAGCCACTCCCTATAGCTGACATGGCATGGCAACATATATCAATGGACTTTATTGAAGGACTGCCTAGTTCTCAGGGAAAAGATGTGATCATGGTAATAGTGGACAGATTTACTAAATATACACATTTCATCCCACTTCCTCACCCATATACAGTACTCAGTGTGGCTCAAGCTTTTGTGGATAACATAATTAGACTGCATGGCCCTCCTAAAATGATCATATCTGATAGAGACAGAATTTTTACTAGTCAACTCTGGAGAGATATTTTTGCAGCCCTTAAAGTAGAACTGAGGTACAACACAGCATATCATCCACAAACTGATGGCCAGACCGAGAGAGTAAATCAGTGCCTGGAAACTTACTTAAGATGCATGACAACTTCAGCTCCTAAGAAATGGCTTTCATGGTTATCTCTAGCTGAATTCTGGTACAACACTACTTACCACACATCAATCAAGATGTCCCCCTTCCAGGCTTTATATGGTTTTCCTCCACCACTCATTTCAGAGTTGGCCATTCCTGGTCCTGATGATCCAGAAGCACAAGATTTTCTGTCTGCCAAACAACAAATTTTGCAACAACTGAAAGAGAACTTGTTGTTGGCTCGGAACAGGATGAAGAAATTTGCAGACACCAAGAGAAGTGAAAGCGTTTTTCAAGTTGGAGATCCTGTTTACCTCAAAATGGCACCCTATAGACTAGCTGCATTTGGATTCAGGGGAGCACTGAAGTTACATAACAAGTTCTATGGGCCTTTTCTGGTGACACAAAAAGTAGGCAATTCTGCATACAGATTACAGTTACCAGAAAAGTGCAAATACACCCTGTTTTTCATGTCAGCCAGCTGAAGAAGCACATAGGGGACAAATCCATCCCAAGCCCTAACCTACCATTGGTGAATGCGGATGGTACGGTGAAAATGGGGCCAGCCGAAGTACTTCAAGTTCGTCAGGTTCCGAGACACAACGTGCCAGTGGTGCAATGGCTGATTCGATGGGTTAACTTGCCACCTGAAGATGCAACGTGGGAGGACGCGGATTTCATCAAGTACATGTACCCCGAGTTCTTCAGTACCACTACACGAGCATGGCGGCGAGAAGCAACATCATCGTGAGGCCACGTCGAAACTCAAGAAGGGGGCAATGTCAGGACTGAACCGGGTGTCGATAATTTCAGTTAACTGTAGCAGATCAAGGAAAACGCTTCAGAAGAAACAGACAGCTAAGATGACTCCTCATTGTTACCACTCGTCGCTAGCCGTTAGATTGAATTGTGTCTTTACCTATTAGCTGTTACTGTTCCGTTTCACCCCGTTGCCAGGAGCTATCGCCTATAAAGACAGTCGGGCTGTGGCTGGCTGGAGGCATCGTGTTGTTGCTGAGAATTGCCTAGATGGCTAAGTAAACCCATATATTAATACATACATTCGAGATCTGGGCGGAATTCCCCAATCTCTCCCCTCCAAATCTCTAGATCGCATCCCGATTGCTAGCTAGTTCCTGACAACAACCTTGCTGCTTCCGCACTTCAAGGTCCTCACCCAAGCCATGCCGACAAGCAGCCCTACCTCTTGGAGCTATTGTCGCAGTACTTCCCGAGGCCACAGCCTCGACACTTAATAGAAGATCCCAGAGCCGCATCCCCGACATACACCGCCCTTGAAAACGAAAGAGCCCCACACGACATCCAAAGGCTGACCCTCCAAGGCAACGCCTCCGAAGATGGTTACGACGTAAACGCCATTGTCGCCCGTAGAAAACTGGACTTTAGGTTCTGATCCGGAGAGCCCAAGCACATGAAAGGATAGGAAGATGTCTACGACTATGCCTCTAAGAAGGTCACGGAGCTTTCGCTCGAGTCCCTGATCTCCTATCAGTGAGCTTGCTTGCAAATCTGGTCACGCAACGATACCCAGGCCATCAGAGCCAAGAACATTGTGTAGGTCACCCCCCTGCCATCAGCCGACATAGCCCTCACGCGACGACCAGCTACAGCAACTCATGCGACACAGAAACAACGCAGTTGTCAGGGTCAGATCTGAGTGCATCGCTCCAAATCCACCATCCCGAGCCGGTGCAGCAGCCCCTGCCATAGCAGCCATCAGCCCAAGGCCGCTGCCCCAGCATTCTCTGGCGCCGCAACCACCGGCTACCCCGCTGCAGATCCACGAAACCAGGAGAACAACGTCATCAATCTGCAGAGCAGCACAGTCACACCTCTCGCCGCGAAGAATCGCACAACGCCCATATGTCCACCCTCGCGCATGCTAGGCGCCAGATCCACGCCCACCTCGCACCTCCGCCACAGACCAACGCACACAGTCGGCCGGAGCACCTGTACGCCTTACTTTGCCAGCGCACATGCCAGATCGGCTCGCACCCTGGCCGAACCTGCGGTCACGCGCACCAGCGCGCCATGCCGCCGCCAGCTCGCCCTCACCAATAAATATAAATGAAAAGTGAAATTATGTAGTCTTAATTGCACAATGAAATCATCCTCAAGCAAATAAAGAGGTAGTTGTTCATCTAAGGCTGCATACCTAGTAGTTGGAAATTGGAAGCACTTAGAAATAAGCATAACATATCAGAAGCACAATTTTCTTTTCTATCAGCGATCTCCCCCACATGAAAAGAAGATAGTATGCTCAAAAATCATTATTCGTCACAAAGGATGTATTTAACTAAAATGCATAAGACCAAACAATGCACAAAAATGGTAATAGTAGGCATAATTGTTATCCGAGTAGTGCTGACTAGAAACTACGTATGTTCATTGTGTCGATCATCCATACGTTCGGATAAAATATAATTTGGTCGAACCAAGAAATAGAATGAAAGTTATTTTTTACTTATGCTAACAGACTACCTTGAGTTTCCATATTCCTGCAAACTCATGAATAATATTTCCTTTTCTCTTCTCTTTGTAAGACTAATTCCCAAATTCCATCTGGTACTAATTAAAACATATAGAAATACCATGAGAATACTCGTACATGTCTAAAATACCAGTTGCAAACTGACCAAAGGCCTAGTAGTGCAAGTATGTAAATTGGTATCAAGGAGAACTTATGCAACAATTGGTGCAGACTAATCCTATTAACTTCCCGTGTCTAGTACAGTCAATAAAGTATCACGTTCAAGACAAATCTGATATAGTGTGAATAAATTAATAAGTAAATCAATATGGTGCATACTCTAAAAGGTCAGATCTTTGATGTCGTAGAAGTTACTAATCTTCTGCTCGTTTCAAAAATCCCTACAGAAAAAAGGAATACATTTCAAGCTCCAGCATGAACCAGCAATTTATTATGTGAAATACGTTCTTATCAGCAATAGATATTTTCAGATCAAAAAATAGTATCCAATCTTATAAGGAACTCTATATTATGAAACTCCCACTCATAGGTGTTAATATGAGACCTTCATGAAATAGATAAACCGAGGGTAGTATTTCATATCAGTTATTTTACCATATGAACTTGATACTATTACTATCATCGACGGCAAAACTGACACAATTTATTTTTATAAAAAATAACCATAAGGAAGGTCATACAGCAGTGCCAGCAAAAATATGATCATATACCCAGCACAAATTTATATGCCCAACAAAACCGCAACCCCAATCAAACAAAAGATCAGATGGGCTGATCCCTAAGATCGAGAAGATATCCTATTCTTCTCAGCTGCAATTGTTTGCCATCCAAACTGGTGGGCCTAATTATAGGCATGTAAATAGTCCTAACATGTATTTTTCATAGCAGCATCAGGTATGACTGAACTTTCTTAAAAATAGCTCGCATCATGCTAAGTTTACCAAACCAACATACAAATGAAATATTAGAAAAGACTACATGACAATTTTTACCTCGATGATTAGTTTGGGATCTCATGGTTTTTGCTTTCTGGCGATGTAATTGGACATGGATATTCTTCACATCTGCAAGTGCCTTCGGCCGTGGGTGGAGGCTGACTGACCCTTGAGGAGCTTGTGGCGGGTCTTGCACTCCAGGCAGTTCCCTCGTGGTGCTCGTACTTGTAGCATGTTTGGCAGACGAAGAAGGCCACACCCATTGCAGGTGAAGTGCTCGACGTGAGCCCCACGTCGTCCCCGCAAATGAAATATTTGATTTACAGAAGGGGTTGAGTTCATACTGTTTTTTAAAGTTCAGTGCCCATCTCCATATTAAAGACAAAGAGGAATTATTTCAGTTTGAAGTAGAAAGGCAATAACTTCGGAATTGCCAACCTGCAAATATAAAAAACAAAGCAAAGCAAATATTCTTATGATTTGGAAAATCGACATCCTATACAAGAAACAATATAAGTTCTAACAAATCGCTGGTTCGGTTCAAACATCAACACACATAACAGTGGCACTGATTCGCCATGAAACCATGCTATTGAGTATTGAGAGATATAGCAGCAGATGCATTTTGATATATCTAGGCACAACGGCACAAGGACTCACAACAGTGATTATATGGGGAGTAAAAAAACATTTAGGCTACATCTGGAGCTATCTATGTATGTCCAAATTTTGATCTAGTGACAGTACGTTTAAAGATACACATACACACATGTTACTACCAATAATTATGAATGGATTGTACCTTACAAATACACCATACTAAAACATTATATTCAAGCTATCAAGGTCTATATAGAGTTTCTTGAAAATAAAGGAACACGCAACTGAGTTCTCGACAACAACTTTCCCGAAAAGGAGATGCTCTAGAAAAGAAATGTTGATCCTAGCATTTGGCAATTTGTTTCAGACCAACCTTCCTTTTCCGTGTGCCACCATGGTCGTAAATGTGCAATCTCAGATAGTGGTGCTGACTGCTTACTACTGAGATAATCCTACTTGTTGCCCGGAGCTTGACACCATTCATCCTTCTATAGGCTAGTGTTACAGAAAAGGGCAAAGAGCTAACAAAGGGCATACTCATAGTGCAGTGTTCCTTCCTACAACCCCTCGTTCCTAGTCAGTAAAAGGCTTACAACAATTTATCTTGGCTCCGCATTTACTTTAGCTTGTCTGTCGAGTTAAACAAGGATTGAGCTGCAGGTGGTTGTCACCTACTTTGGCAGTTTTGTAGAACTAAAGGCCTAAAGTTATCATGGCACAGTCAACAGATAGAACTTGCAAGTATTATGTACATTTAAGTAGATGTTTCTCAACACAAAATGCAAGCAACTGTGCAAGTAGGGTCTAAAATTCATGCAAGTAGTCAGAATATTTCCGACGCAAATCCTACAAGTAGCAGGAAGAAACAAATAAAATGTAAATAAAGAATAGTTACCTTCAGTAAATTGGTTTCTCCTAAAAAGGAAGGCAAGATGAACAGACTATGTAGCCGCAATAATGGGCCTGATGAATTAACAACTTAGCAATAATGGGCAACGTTGCGTGGACAGAGGAAGGGAACTATGAGTCGAGCAAATTGGTGAAATAATCACTGGTGCCCTGCTCCGCCAGTCTGTCGTGCATCCTCGGGATGGTGATCGGTGAGAGATCGATGCAAGTGATGTCGCAGGTGACGCCCTCCTGCAGAAGCTCTATAAGAATCAACAGAAAGAAATCGAGTTAACAGAGATACTTTTCTAAGGGCCTGAGAGGTTATATAATGTATAGAAGATTCATGGAAAGACGTCACTTAGATGATACATGTAGCTAGAGAATCACAGTGCCCTCAATTGAAGTTTTATGTTCTCCCCATTAGTGATCGCACTAAATCAAAAAGCAAAATGTCAGACAAACAGATTACCTGGAGTGAAGGCATCAGGTAAACAAATTATTTGAATCAAAAAGCTCACTAAAAACATAATCAAAAAGCTAAATGCCAAACAGATTGAGTACTTTGCCTGGTATACAGACTTGTCCCGCCTTGCATCAACCCCGTGCATGGTGGTGGCATCAACAGCGTCATGAGCTCCTGCTGCCCTTGCGTCGATAGAAAGGTTGTCATCGTCGGCGCCGCACACCTCCGAACCAAGGATTCGTTTGGCATGAAGGAGAGCGCAATCAGATTGATGTGTCCATCCCCAAACAACAAGCCAAGATAAAGAATATTATGACTGGGAGTTGTGTGTCCCCACTTTGTGTCTGCAACCACCTCCTTTCTACAGCTCTAAATCAGGGGAGCATCTCTTCATTCCCAGCGAGACGGTCTATGCAGGTGCCGCCAGCGGCAGCGACGCCCCACCACAAAAGATTGTCTTTGAGCCGCGAGTTGCCGCACCCAACCCCAAGGACCTGCAGTTGGTAGATATTTATTGGGGAAAACGACCAATAAAGCATGACTGAAGTTTAAACTTTGCATAACTAAAAAGTAATCAATGCATCAAAGGATTTGATCTGTGGGCATTTTCCTTTTTCCCAAGTAACAACGTCAAACTTTTCAGGGGAAGGGTATATACAATATTTACAAAACTGAATTATTTCCACGTGTTTTTAAATCAATGGATCCTTCATCTAGTCCTTTTGCTATCTCCTACAAATTCTTTAAAGAGTACTACTACACTGCAGCAAAATAATGCAATACCTAGAGTTAAATCTATCAATTTTGGCACATACGTACTTGCATGGTCTTCTCCTCCTCTGTTAGCATTTCTCAGTCCAATTCGTGCCTGCATGAACATGGTGGCGACAAGAACACCCAACCCCAAGGACCTGCAGCACAAGAACACACAACATACATGGTGGCGAGATGGCGTGCTTCAACTGCAGTGAGTCCCCGGCCGTACACGGGTGCCCCTTTGGTCGCGACACAGCACCGCCCGCGGTGGGCATCACGATGCCGTCTTGGAGGCACAATCAGATCGACAAAACAATGTATCTACCTTGCCATCCATCCCAATACAGAATTGAGAGCTCCCGTGTGTATAATACCGACTGCTATAGTTGCTTGCCATCACAATTAACGAAGTAAAGCACATAGATAGAGGATAAGATTACAGCAATAAACTAAACAAGTTCAGCTTCTATTGGTGAAAGGCAACTGATGACCCTAACCGCAATTCTACACACAATGATAACCTAAATTTACATCAATTCAACAAGGTTTGGACCATTTAATTTTGCTTGGCTATCACGACAATTTGGATAAACATGAAACATACAGTTCCCATGACACCTATGAGTGCATCACATGTGCTTAAACATCAAGTTTATTCTAGATGGTCCAGAAATATTACACACACAGTGGTGCATATATACAGCTACAAGCAATCATACATAGCGAGTAGAATTCAGAGTAATATGCATAGAACAAAAAACAGAGCAAGTAACCGAGGTTAGTCAGTGAGACTGACCCTGCAATCCGACGAACATGACGACGCTGGGCTTGCCCTTCTTGGGGGTGAAGGCTGGCTTCCCGGGATCCAGCATGTTGCAGAGCTCCGTGAAGACGGCCTGCAGCACGAAACAGAAACAAAGGCATCAACCTCTCGCGTAGCCGGCCGCCGCCCTCGTTGCCGCAGACGGAGGCTGCCTCCTCGCCGGATCGGGTCGGAGCGGCGTCCCAAGAGACAAGACGCACACGGTGCCCGCCGCCTCGATCTACCTCTCCCGGCGCGGCCCATCTGGACGAGATGTTGCCGTGGCGGATCTGGCCGCCGCCCCGCTGACTTGCTCGAGACGATCTGGGGCATTCCCGCTCGTGGTGGGCAGTGCCGGCGGGGAAGAGAGCGGCACGGGCGGAGGGAGAAGCAGTGGGTGGAGCGGCATGAGGTGGGGCTGATCGAGGAGCTCCGGTGCGGCGGCGGCTCAAGGAACCCTAGCGCGCGAGAGGGCTATCGGGGAGAGGAGTTGTTTGCGGGAGCGGGGTGCAAGGTGGGACGAAATAAAACCAGCAAAAAAAACCGTGACGAAAAAAAAACCATGATAGGTGGGATCCGTGGTTTATTTTCGATCCTTTCAGTTAATAACGACGGGAGTTTGGGCATGTGCGGGACTCGATCGAGGGGTTTTCCTTGGTTTTTCGCGGCTGAGAGGAAGGTGGGAGGAAGTACCAAAGAAGTACCAAAAAAGACCGGGTGAGGTGGGACGAAAATTAAACCCGGAACACGACCTACCAACTGAGACATTAGGAGTAGAGATATGGCAAGAGCGGTTGAGGATTTGTGCCGCGGTCCCTCAGATGTGATTTTATTTCTGGCTTTCGGTTTTCAAACTTTTATATCTTTTAAATGAAAAGTTTAAATTAAGTTTTGTTTCCGAATTCGTATTTCTCATGACGAGGGATTTCAAATAAGATCCATCTTAAATATGTTTGGATGGATTTTAAAATTAAATGTTAAGTTTCAACACTTGAAACTTAGCACACAAACAATAAAATCATGATTTTTGCGTCTATGATCGACAGAAAAATGTCTTCAAATTTTATCTATAAATTTGGTAAAAGCGAATGAGAAAATAGCAAGTTTCAAATAAAAAAAGCAAGTATCAATGACTGAAATTCAAATTTACTGTTTCCTCGTGTGTGATCCAACTACTTCGCAAATCGCGTGGCAGTCGAGACACCGGACAGGGCTTGGCGGGTTTGTGCCCCTGCGGATTTGTGCGGCGGGAGCTCCAACAGTTGAAACTAAAAGTCCAGCAAATCCAAAAACACTGTTGGCCACACATACAACTCCGGGTCCTACTGCGCAATGGGATTCTAGGATTCCATTAGTTTATTGCAGTGAGTTGTTTTTATTCCTGAATAAATCGTTCTGATATTATTATACTGTGCTGGTGGACATTTTCATGAACTAGCAGTTTCTTTGTATGAAACACGTGGCGTTATATTTGCATATACAGTTCTCACCAAATTTGATTATAGGTCAGTTTTCTGCCCCGTTACAACGCACGAGCATTTGTCTAGTCTATATCTATATCTATCTATTTATATTTATACCTATACCTATACCTATACCTATACCTACTAATAAAACAAGATGGTATTTTTGATTTCGTCCCGCTTAAATGATTGTACTATTTAGACTTTTTTAATCTAATGAGGTGGTACAATTCAAGTGAAATTCTGGTTGTCTTTTCGTGCGATGGGAAAACATAGTCGGAAGGTGAAACGCCTCAACTGGCTGGGCCTCGACCTTCCTTTGATGGGCCTACTCCTGCCCCCTTGACGAAAAAAGGTGAAAATATATGTTTGGCCTCTTTTGGTTCATAGGATAGGATTATCATAGGAAGGAATAGGAATCTTCTAGGAAATGAGATGACATGTATCTCAAATCTTATGAGTAGGAATAGAAAACAAGATGTCATTTGGTTGACACCAAAGGAAATTTTTCATTGAGTCTAGGCTCTTTTTTATTTTCCTAGGATAAGAACCAATCCTATGTAGGAATAGGAATCCATTCCTATAAACCAAATGGCTCTAAAGAAAAAAATCCTATAAAAATTCTATCCTCTAGAATTCCTATGAAATTCCTCTAAACCAAAGAAGGCCTTAACTGCGTATCGAACTCCCAACCTCTGGGTTAGGCCACGAAGGCTATAGCCAGCCAGCCTATATTCAGATTGCAGTAAAGAACTGGTCCAATATATATTAGTCCCACCTCGCTCCTTTAAATCAAATATCACCAACTTATATACACACACGTGAGTTGTAGTAGAATCAACAAGCCAAGAAAGACCCATTAAGTCCAACTCAAAAAGAAAAAAGAGACCACATAAAGACAGGGTGTGGGAGGGAGGGACATGCACGGCTGGGGCTAGCGAGCTTTGTTTTGTGATTTCGAGCGATCGCCGGCCTCCAAGCCAAACATGCAGGTCAGTGAAGCTGCTATGCGCGTCGGGCAGCGGAGCAGAGTACGTACGTGCAGCAGCGGCCACTACTAGCTGAATTTCATATGCAAGCTGGACACGGCGACGGCATGATGGCTGGTGGTGGCCTTGAGCACTTTTGGCTGCGTCATCTAATTTAAACATGAGCGCACAATGGCCTTAGATACAACTTCCAATCATCTGGCACCCGCTGCTCCAATTAGTTAGTTTTTTTTTACAATTTTGGAGATTGTGTTATTGCACAGAAAATTTGAGCTATTATGCATAATTGGTCAGTACAACTAATAATCTAAACTTAATGTTGTTCACGCTACACGATCCTCAAATGTTCCATCCTTTTTTGTCAGTAGAGAATATTCTTCTGCTACGTACATAATTCCTCGACCCAGCCAACCTTGATCGATAGGCATCATTGTAATTTTCTCCTGTTGCAATGCACGGGTATTCTTAGTTTCATCCGGCATCTGATCTTACGTTATGTGAAATACACGAGATGGTACTAATTCGTAGTCAAAAAGGTTCGTATTGGCCATGCATGCGCTTCCTCGACTTGGGCCGCCGCCTAGATTACAATATTTTTAGTCCATCCATCGCATTGAAGGAGAAAGCCAACCTGAGACTAATCTGCGGGGTTTTTTTTCGTTTTGGGAGGAGAAAAAAAATGTGCCACCGGCCACATAGAAGGACAAAGCCAACCGACCTACCATGCTTTTCTGCCATACTAAAGGGTTCCCCATCTAATAGTCCCACCTTGATTTTTAATATCAAATCCCACCAATTTATATGGATTTGCATGTTGTCTTAAATATCAGCAAGTCACCTCCAAAACCAAGAAAGAGAGGAAACAGCATACCAAAAGGAGAGAAAACTCCATAAAATGAAGGGGACATGGACGATGCAACCATGTTGTATTGGCTCTAATTAGAAGGATTTGTGGACTTGGCATGATGTGATTGGCTCTAATTAAATTAAATGAGAAAAAGAGCATGCATGGCTCTAATTAAATTAAATGAGAAAAAGTACATGCATAGCTCTAATTAAAGAAAATGATGACATGATAAAAGCGTACATGCAGGACGCATATGCCGCATTGATGGGCATTTTGGTGAATGGCGAAACTAGCCTTTTTCTTAAATCAATGCATCATTTTTCTTCCCCGTTACAACGCACAGGCATTTGTGCTAGTCCTACAAGATTTTCAAAACATGGCCCCACTCAACGTCAACATGGGTCCGCCCCTGTTCTCGCAGCCCTTTTCTCCCCAACCTCCCCCCCCCCCCCCCCCCTCTCAATTCCTCGACCAACATAATCAAATAAATCGTATAAAATCATTGTTTAAAGTACATCCTCAGCAAATAAGAGCATTTCAGATTTTCACCCCTAGCTACTGGCTCACCGGTTGTCCTAAATGCAATTGACAAACAACTGTTTTAGTTTTTGTTTTTGTTTTTTTGGTTTCCAGTGCTTGTACCGTCCAGCTGCGTGCCTGCGTCCCACCGTCTACCAGCTCAGCTACTTTTTAATCCAGCCGCGACACAAACAAACAGGTCGTCAATGTTTACCGGCCGTGGGGAAACTTTTCCTCTCGAGGTTTTGTTCCGGGCCTCGCTGGGGACGAGTGAGGAAAGGTGTGCATGGCACTGTAGCTCCATGACGAGATGCCACAGATCACAGATGGCACACGCGCACACACGAATCGAGTAACATCCGATTCTGGACCTTGGAGAGGCGCACGATCGCAAGCAGCGCGCTGACGCCGAACCGGGAGCCCCAAACCGAGCAAAAACCAAGACCAGCACGCACACGCCACACCAGCACGAGCTGGTTGCTTTTAAAGAAAAACACGAGCTGGTAGGAGGAAGCTTCCCTGTAGCTTCAGAGTTTTTGTCTCTCTCTTGGTCGCTAAAAAAGAAAGAAGACATTCGTCCCCATCGACCTCTCTCGTACGTACGTAGCCACCGCTTAGCTTTGCCGTACTTTTTTATATACACAAGAAGATATGTCCAAATATACCATCAATTCAAAGGCCAGAGCTCATACGCAAAAAAAAAAAAATCAAAGGCCAGAGCTGCCGTATTTTGTTAGACACACATCGCCAAGGAATTGTGTATTTTTTCATAGTAATACATGTCTCATTTATATCATAAAAACAAAGTTAAGAACTGATATGACAAAACTGAAAAATATAGCAGAACATCTCTGAGGTTGACACCAACGCCTGTCACCTGTCTCTGGCACCACCACAATAGCCACCGAAGAAAAGAATAACGGATCACCTCCTCACCCGAGCTCGACGCGCCTCCATCGTTAATATGCAGCTTTGCGGACCTCCAAGATGACTTACCAAAAGTGAAGCCATTGCCGTTGAACGAATCAGACTGGGGCAACACCCCAGACACGTTATCGAATTCCAGATCTGGCACCCCATCACGACTAAGACGACGAAGAAGGAAATCATATCTGCCATCCAGGAACCACGAACCCAGCACCGGTTCCGTCTTTCAGATGTCGTCGATGCAGACCACAATCTGCATCTGCTCCTAGACTACCTCCCAAGCTCCGCGCCAGCGTTGAAGCAAACGCCGTCGGGACGGCGGAGCCCGAGGACATAGGTCCACCACGAGGATGTCGCCGCCGCCACGCCATCTTTGCTTGAACAGACTGGTTTCCAAATTCATCCCCAACCATAGGACCGATGGCCTCGTCAGGGAAGAATCTGAAGAATCTTTATTCAGTGCCGTCATCGTCGCCGCCGAAGCCAAGATGATGAACAGCCTAAAAATCTAGACTACAAAAAGATAAAAACGATTCACGCACATGGATTCGATGACCCCCCCTATCACCGACGGCCGGGGGCGTCGGCGGAGGGGGCTGAAAGAGGGCCTCTCCTGGTAGGGAGGGTTCCGGCCGCCAGGAGAGAAAAACAAGGATTGTGTATTTCCCGTTCCTCGTCGTCACCCGCATCCCTCGTACGTAGTAGTACGTACACATTCGCTTCGCTGTATGCTGCGCCGTACGCGGGTGGGTGGGTGCCGAGCGGCAACGAATCTAGGCGAGGCTAGCGGGGGAGCTGTTACCCCATCCACGTCATCCCGGTACCCGATTCCAGCACCAGCGGCCACCGGCCAGGCCGATCCCCTCGGCCGGCCTAGGCTATCCCGAGCGGTACCCTGGCCTGGCCCGCCCCGCCACACAACCGAGGCGGAGGGCGTGCTAACGGACCAGCGGCGCCGCACGCCACGTTGCCTGCCCCTTTTCTAACCCCTGCACTACACGGTATACATGCCCCCGCCCCCGCCCGGGCTGTTGAGGAGGTGGAAGCCAGCCGAGAGAAACAGAGCGCAGCCGAGCGAGCCTGCCCGCGGCCTGCGAGAATGGACTCCTCCGCGGTGGCGGTGGCGGCGCCGCTGCTGGAGGCCGGCGGCAAGGAGATGCGGCACCTGGGCCGCACCGCGCACAACATGTCCTCCTCCTCGCTCCGCAAGAAGTCCGACACCTCGCTCGTCCGCAAGGTGCCCTGCGCCGCGCTCCGCGGCTTCCTCTCCACCCTCCAGGAGGTGCTCTTCGGCACCAAGCTCTTCGTCCTCTTCCCCGCCGTCCTCCTCGCCGTCGTCGCCAGATACATGCGCTTCGGCCAGGTACGCCCCCTTCTTTCCTTCCCTGTAACCTCCTCCTCCAATCTCACCGGCCCTTCAGCGCCTGCTTCCACCTGATTTTCTGCTTGTTTATCGATCGAACCTCTTTGATTCCGATTGCTTCCTCCGTTATCGCAATTGGATCGGATCATATATGTTATGTGCAGGGACAATTGGTTTGCTCTGTGGTTGTGTGTTAAGCTTACATGTGCCTATCCAACATAAAACACACATTACATTTTCATCACCCTAGGAGGATTACGGTCGTACATCGGTTTCAGTGCCATTTCGTCTACTAGAAAGATCTCGCATTCTCCTCTGCTTTTGTCACATCAACGCAGGAACATCTAGCTAATACTCCAAGTAATTAGGGACGATTGATGTGCTCTCTGATCAACCGCTCTATGTAAAACCTGCATGTGCCTTGTCTCCAACATACTGTAAAACAAGCATCCTGAACATTTTCATCACCACCATAAAAATATATCTTATTCTCCTCTGCCCACCGCTAACTAACTCCTGCATTTAGTATTACCTTATTAGTCCTTAGATTAATAGTTCGACAGGGCGTTGCACAAACATGTGAAGAGAGAGAGAGAGAGAGAGAGAGAGAGAGAGAGCTGTGGCCAATGCATTCATAGTCCCATACTAAGTTTTCTTATTGATTTCCATTAAAGAAACCGCCAACATAACTATTCACAGCAATTACTACTAGTATATGTTTATGAGAAGAATGGAATGATGGTGATTTGATTTACATATTATTTTGGAGAAAGATTTGATTTACGACGAGCTGTTTACATGTGAGTGACCCCATACCGGCATGTGGGCTAGGCCTCAAACCCCAACCACTAATCAAAATTGACGCGTTACAGATGGAATCGTGGGATGGAATAAGCCGCGACTAATATGCCCCGGCTCTGCGAATCACATGCACATTCTTGCCCTCCACCACCACCCATGTCGCCCATGTCGGTCCATCAACATCCATGCCCCTCTGCACCTCACATCCACCTCCCTAATGCCACTGCTAGTGTAGTATATTATCCATCCATGATCCATCCAGCGATGGCAGCCATTAATCTCGCCCCTGGGCTCACTGCACATGCAGCAACAATGATATAGGATTAGCAGTACTCTACTAAGTTAACAACGTGGTCATCAGGTGAATCCTGTCCGTACGTAGGCTCCACTGCGCTAGCAGTTCTCTGAGACAATGCTGCGGCTGATCGGCGAGAGCTCAGCTCAAACACGAACACGGGCCGTTTCCACTGTGGGATTCCTCTGGACAAAGCAGAGGTTGATGCCCTTGTAGTACCGCCTTCTCTTGTCATTTTACCAAAGGTTTCAGTCCGGCATGTGACTCCTACGTCTTCTCAGCTCTCACTGTCGTGCCGGTGCTGCAGAGAACACGTGAGACACACCAGGACTGAGGACTGCCTATGTTTTTAGTTTGTACCAACATATTCCAAGCTGTACCATGTTCAAAAATCTGGCCGGTTAAACAGGGACAGTGATATTTTCGAGGCTGAAAGCAATAGGACAGGAAGAGCATATGGATCCCGAATATTCTTCACCGTTTGTCCATCTTTTCGGACACTTGCTATATCTTTCCTAATGCTGAGCTCATGCAGGTGTGGCTCTTCGTGCTTAGCTTAATCGGGCTAATTCCTCTTGCGGAGCGACTCAGTTTCCTGACGGAGTAAGCTTCTCTGCTCATCGTCATAGCGTGTTCGGTTCGGCGTCACCTTCTTTATTATGTCGCTGACAAAGCTTGCACTCTGTTCTTTGTGTTATTTTGATTGATCACAGACAGATCGCTTTCTACACCGGTCCCACTGGTAAGAGTTGTTGATCTCCAAACGTCAAATCATTCTAAGTTTCTAACCAACCTACAACTTGGACGTCATGTGGTTATCTACCTGAACTGCAGTCGGTGGACTGTTGAATGCGACATTCGGCAACGTCACCGAGGTTATCATCGCGCTATTCGCCCTGAGGGAGGGCAAGATAACGGTGGTGAAATGCTCCCTGCTCGGCTCCATCTTGTCCAACTTGCTGCTTGTCCTCGGCACCTCCCTCTTTTTTGGTGGGCTTGCCAACCTCGGTGTCGAGCAGCCATATGACAGAGTAACCAACTCGGCTATCTACTTCGTACTACTGTTATGCTGTTTAAGATTGCACGAATTTGTCATGACGCATGAACGACGATATGGCTTTCATTTGTGCAGAAGCAAGCAGATGTCAGCACAGGGCTTCTGATTCTTGGTGTGCTATGCCAATCGATGCCGCTGATGCTGAGGTATGCAGTAAGCGCTGGTGAGCATGCAGTAAACTCCGACGATTCAGGATTGGTGCTATCCCGGGCGTGCAGCGTTCTCATGATCCTGGCCTATGGAGCCTACCTTTACTTCCAGCTGAAGACGCATCGCCAGCTCTTTGAGCCACAGGAGGTGTGTAATATTTGGCTTAGTGCTGATCAGATACCAGAATAAATTATTACCATGCATATAACTAGTTGTTTAATGACAAAATGATTAGGTTGAAGATGATGGTGATGATTTGGTGTCTGAAGATGAGGCGGTACTGGGATTTACAAGTGCGATGGTTTGGCTAGCGGTCATGACTGTGATAACCGCCTTACTGTCGGAGTATGTCGTGAGCACAATTGAGGTATGCAGCACCATGCCATGTTCATGTTGGCCAAGTTTGGATGGGAGTTCTGAAGAAACTTCCTCTGTAATTTTACTCTGAGCTAACCTACAGCGCAGGTAACAAATTTTTTTTGGGAACAAATTTTGCAGGCGGCCTCAAAATCCTGGGAACTATCAGTGAGCTTCATTAGCATCATCTTGATTCCGATTGTTGGGAATGCAGCAGAGCATGCTGGGGCAATAATATTTGCTTTTAAGAACAAGCTGGTAAGTAGCATCAGAAGTTCAGAACCCGTGCATACTCACTGAAATGCCGTGGAGCGATAAGTAACACGAAATCCGTTCTATTTTGTTGTTGTCGTAACAGGACATCACCCTCGGAGTATCTCTGGGGTCAGCTACGCAGATTTCCATGTTTGTGGTCTGTATTAACTGACCTCTCGACATTGTTATCTTCATATGGTCTTGCCTTTGTCTCTTTCCTGATGGAACTGAACTGTTGTAGGTGCCACTGAGTGTCCTTGTGGCTTGGGTCATGGGGGTTCCAATGGATCTTGATTTCAACCTGCTAGAGACCGGTTCTTTGTTCCTGGCAATATTAGTGACAAGCTTCACCCTCCAGGTAATTTACGTTTCTGTTTCGCATTGCCACGTGCGTGCGTCGAGCCAACCTATGTTCTGTCGGTGTTTCTGGCATTGCTGTCAACATCATTGTGCTTAGCAACTCATTCAGTGAAGGAATTGTTCGTGTGTTGCGCAGGACGGATCGTCGCATTATCTGAAGGGACTGCTTCTCCTCCTTTGCTACGCCGTGATCGGCGTGTGCTTTTTTGTCCTGAGACGACGTTCAGGTAGGGGTTGTACACTCCCTCCCATTTTCTGTTCAACACATCTGCAACTACTCATTGTTTCTTAACATTTGTTATGTTTCGATGACAGCTGACGGAAGCAACTAATCTGGCTCAGCCTAGCAGATCGGCTTAGTCCAGAGTGCCGGTGATTGAGTTGCAGATCGTGAAGATAAGAGAAGAAGGTAGTAGAGCACCTCCCTGGGCAGATGAGCGTGCATGAGGCAGCAGCTAAGCCAAGCAGTAGGGCCTGCCTGCCTGCGTGTAAGATTGTAGATCGAGACTAGTGTTGGCTAAATCAGGTGTGTTTATGGTCATCGCAGGCCTGTAAATTAATCGAGTTTAATGTATCCATTAGTGCACCTAAAAGGCTATGGTAGCTACGGAGGTAATTAAGGCAGGAGCAGGACAAGCATGATTCAAAAAAAAAAAAGCAGGACAAGCAGCCACAGTGAAAAACACACACTGCTTTGCCTCCACCGTGTCGAGCGGTGGGGAACGAACCATCAACGCCAGGGGAGTTCGTCTAGGAGAAATGCCTGGGTGCTGCCGTTTGCAGCTCCACAGATCACATCTCGCGCCAACCGCTACCACCCTGTCCCAGTGTCCGGTGCATGTTCCGTCGACTAGACCGTGTGTGTGTGTAGTAGGGGCTTCTTGAGCAAAATCCTCCAAGCGCACTTGGGCACACTTGGGCCACCCTCATCGATCAGTTTGCATTGTCCATATTATAATGTTTTTCCCATCATGCTTGGGGCACCCTAACTTGGCTATCTATTTTCCCATCATGCTTGGGGCACCAAGTTAACAATCTAGAACTGCCCCCGCGTCGCTCCCGCAGGGGCGACTCGGGCGGCGTAACCCTAGCCCGCCGCCGGCCCTTTCCCTCACCTCTCCTCTCCCTCATCGCCACCGGAGGTGGCCGCCGGCTCGCCGCTCGGCCGCCGGTGAAGGTGGCGGCGAGGATCTGGCCACCCTGTTCTTCCTCGGGGGGCTTTGGATCCGTGGTGGTGGCCCCGGCTGGTGGAACGACGCCGGGTCTGCGGTGACCGGTGCTCGTTGGTGCTGGCCGTTCTTCCTCGGCCACGGGGGCGGCGACAGGTGGCGGCTGTGGTGCGAGCGTCTCGGCGGCGCCCGATCCAGATCTGAAGGCCTCCGTCTACTTCAACCAGGGCTGCCTCCGATGGTCCTGCTTTGGGCGGCCTTTGTCGCCGGAGTTGTACCTGTTTGGCGGCCGGAGGTGGGAGGTGGCTCCGGAGAAATCCGAGGCCAGCAGTGCTGGCCACGACGGCGGCGACGCCCGAGGGCGTCGTACCCTTCTTGTAGGCACCGTCCAGGTTACCTCCTTCCCCTCCTCCTTCCACCCAGTTCGTATGCCGGGCGAAAGCCCTAATCCTTGCCGGATCGAGCGACAGCGGCGCTCCGGGCGTCGTCACCCTCTTGGGGGTGTCGTTCGTGGTGAGCTTGAGGTGGATGTGATGCTTTGGTTGCTTGGCGGCGGTTGGTGGCGTGGTCGGAGTTCGTCTGGTGGCGGTGCGTTGGCGCTCTGCCGCCTATGTGCTCAACTTCGGAGTCCTTCTTCCACGGTGCTTGGTCTTCAGCAGCCTTGCCGTACTCGGCGGAGCGGTGCTTCATCTCACACATTGATGGCGGCGGTTATCGGCGGCATGGCGTTGTGGAGACTCGGCGTCCGATGCGCGGGATGGACTCACGCAGGAGGAGGTAACTGTCTGGCGTCATGGTGACGTCGATGGCTGAGTGGCCAGACAAGGTAGATGCCTCAATATGATATGAAGACGGACCTGTGGAAGATGGCGACGACGACACACGAGTGTGTCTGACTGGATTGTGCCCCAGACCCGGTATGTGGCTCGGCTGGGGCTTTCGGCTTTTGATGTTAGGCTTCGGTGAGTGGTCTGAGTGGCCCAGGTAGCACCCCTTCATCGTATGGATAGGAGTAGCGGCATATGTTGCCAAGATGGTGGATTTATGCATATTGTTGTAATACTTTGTAAGGTCCTCGAGAATAATCAATAAAGTGACCATATGCATCTCCCAGATGCAGAAGCCGGGGGTCATCCTCCTTTTCTAAAAAAAAACCAAGTTAACAATCTCAGATGTTGCTAGAAATTAGTTCACATTGAAAATCATGTACTGTGTGAAAGAGAAAAGTTTACCATGAGTTGGTAAGCGCTAGTAGAATTTCTTACCGGAATAACCAGTACACAACTTTAGTATTATAGCCAAATTACTTCATCCGTTTTAAAATAAGTGTCTTGAGCTTAGTACGAATTTGTACTAAATTTAGTATAAAGTTGAGACACTTATTTTAGGACAAAGAAAATAAATTACAAGTGGACGGAAAAGAGGAGAAGCGGGTTGGGCCACTAAGACAAAACCCCGTTGCAAGTGCTCGCCGTCAAAACTGTTAGCACCAGAACCCAAACGATAGTTATAAGCAGAGTAGTATCGGCAAAAGGACGACATAGAACATCTCACCGGGCTTCAAACCATAGTGACGTAGAACATCTTAGCGGGCTTCAAACCATAGTGAGTTAACCTTGACACCCAAAACACCAAACTAAATGCAGAGCCGAAAGATGAGCACTTGGAACATCCTGGATCATAAGCCTCCAAAGTTTTGCAGAACAATCAGCCAAAGACGACACCACTTGCAGCACCCTCTCTGCAGTACAACCTCAAAAGAAGCTCTATCTTCAACCTTCAACAGTTCTGCCCCAGTACAACGTGAAGGAACACTCCTAAGGGGTGCGAAATATTGATGCTCGGTTCCCTCATCACTAAAAAATTCTTCCAAGGTGTCGTTCCTGAAATCCGAGCCATTGTCTCTTCTAATTGCCAAGATTAGCTTATCGAACGTGCGTTGGGCTTGACAAAATCCACAAATGTCACTTTCAGCTCGTCCTTGGACTTGAGAAAGTACACTCATGTATATATTGAGAAATCATCAACAATGATTAAACCATGCTTCTTCTCTCAAGGCTGATGGCCCAAAGGGATCCACATGAAGGAAGCACTAGAGGCCTTGATGTTGACATGATACCCTTGGGAGTATGCTTTGCTTGATATTGCTTTCCGGCTATGAATGCACCACGCATACAATCTTTCTCAAAAGAAGCATCTGTTAGTCCAAGAATGTGCTCACCATTTAGGAGATATTTGAAATTTCTCATGCCGGCGTATGCTAGCCGGCGATGCCATAACCACCCCTTGTCGGCCTTGGGCATTAGAAAAATGATCTGGTAGAACAAATACCTTGTCGCCATCAAGCACAACTGGTTTTTTCTCTTTATCGTATTACTTTCAGTAATTTACTTTCGGTTAAGTTATCTATATGGTGATTGTTCATCGGTGATTTGGTTGTTCATCTACCTCATGCAATTCTATCCGTGTTGAGATCATGTTATGCTTCATGTTACTCACGTGATGCTTAAGATAGTTTCTCTGTTGTTCGCTTGATTTTCATTTGTAGCTACATTGTCATTCTTCTGTTATTAGCTCTGATGAATATCTGGCAATAGAATTATTTAGTTTTTCCTAGTAGTCTTTTTTCTTAAGTAATTTATCTTCTAATAGAACTGCGTCTTGTTGAGTTATTTCTATTGTGTTGTGCTGAGAATTTTGATGTTTCAAAAGAAAATTTAGATCTCTCATTCATCCAGTCTAGTCTATATACTTAGATCCTACACACAATGTTCTCCTCTCAGGTCCCAAATAAATTCTACTCTTTTTTTGACTTGGAACCACTGGATTCCATTACTCAACTAGCACAGCAACATCGCTGGCCATAATCTGCTAGGTTAGTCTTGGCACATGAGAGCATGACCTTTTTGGGCTAGACTTGTACATGGGTTTTGGTTAGGCCTTTTGGCTTTCAACTTTTGGCAAGTAGGCTATGAAGATATATGACCCAAGCAAATCCTTTGCAAATCCACAATGATCCACTCTTTCTTTTAAGGAGGAAGACCCCCGGCCTCTGTTGGAAATATTAGCACTTTTCCGATTAGACTTATCCATGAGTTAACAGTAAGCATGGCATGAAAGGTATGCATCTCATAGCGATACCTAAGCATACTAGCACGTACAGAACATAGAATCGAACCTTCTATGAGCAGCACATATACGGCTAGCATAAGTACGAGTAAACGAGGGATGAATAGATCATACCCTCCGGTTGGCCAGGCCAACGCGACGGCTGCAGCAGCAGCCCCGGCGTCGTCCGTGGCCTTCTTCTTAGCGGCAGCGTCGTCAGCCATGGTGTCGAAGCAGAGGAAGTAGTGGAAGTAGAGGCGAACGGAGTTGGGGACGGATCGGGAGCAGTCGCGTCAAGATGCTCCCCAAAAACCTTATTGCCGTTCTCCCGGGCAGGATCTCGAACGACAGGGTTCCGGAGGCACCTGCTCTCCTGAGTCGGCCCACTCCCGTCAAGGGAGTCGACGAATACGCGGGTCGCACCCCCGGCAAGGGAGTTGACGAATCCCGGCAGCGACTCGTTAATTAATCCCTGATTAATTAATTCATTCCTGAGCGGCAAAAATAAGCTTCGGCTCGGCTCATTCCCGCAACCCGCAGCCCGGTGAGGCGTGGCGTGGCGTGGCGAGGCGGGCGGCGGAGGAGGAGGAGCGCGCGTGTACCACTCCTCTTCCCAAACTCCCAATGGCAAGTGGTAGAGCAGCCCTTATAAAGGGGTCTCAACTCTCCTCAACTAGCAAGGTGGGACTAAACTTCCCACCACCTGCCATCTCATACATGGGCCTCAAGATTAACCAGGGATTAGTGTCTTATATGGGTCTAAGCCCATCCATAATCCAACAATCCCCCACCAGATCTCGAGGCACATAAGTTTGTCAACTGTTCCAAACAATGTTTGATATACTAGAATTTTCAGTGGAGACTGTTAAGTTGAACTTCCACCTAGAGCAACAAGATTAGACTTCTTCACAACTGAACAATGGACTATGCCTTGAATTGTCAGTTTGGCGTGCATAAGTTTCGCCTATTGTCAGCTGATACGTGGCTGCCGAAGGCTAAACCCCACGGGTAGAGCCTATTAGTCATACTCCGTACCTTCTCATGAGCTTACTAGAGATTATCCAATATCATAGACTGTGACAAGCAGTCGGGCTCACATAGGTGTGTTCCTCTAAAGAATGCTCTGTAGGTTAGCATCTTTCTTACACAAGCTTTGGAACACATTAAGACAAAAGTCATCCTGCCTTACAGAATTGAGAGTATTGTGTATCTCCAACAGAGTGGGTGAATTAAGGATACTCTCCTCAGTTGACCGCTGGATTGTTTTCCCAGGTCCTAATTCACGGGATCTCATACCCATCTCTCTCGATGCATTTTCTATCACAATCCGTGATAGCCCTTTCGTAAAAGGGTCTGCCAGATTCTTAGCCATCTGGATATAATCCAACGCTATTACTCCGGAGTTTCTTGATTTTCTGACAGATTTCAATCTTCTTCTTATGTGCTTTGTGGATTTCATGTTGTCCTTTGAACTCTTAGCCTTGGCAATCACTGTTTGATTGTCACAGTTCATAAGGACAACCGGCACTGGTTTATCAACCACCGGCAAATCCATCAAAAACTCTCGAAGCCATCCCGCTTCGACGCATGATGTGTCTAATGATGTGAGTTCTGCTTCCATAGTCGATCTGGTTAAGATCGTCTGCTTGCAAGACTTCCAGGAAACAACACCACCACCAAGTGTGAAGACATGTCCACTTGTGGCTTTCATCTCATCAGCATCAGATATCCAATTCGAATCACTATACCCCTCAAGTACCATCGGGTACCCAGAATAGTGAATTCCATAGTTCGCAGTACCTTGCAAATAACACATCACTCGCTCAACAGCATGCCAGTGCACATCTCTCGGATTGGAAACAAACCGGCTCAGTTTGCACAAAGCAAATGAGATGTCAGGACGAGTAGCACATGCTAGGTACATCAGTGAACCAACCACTTGAGAATATCTCAATTGATCTACAGCCGTGCCTTCGAACTTTTGAATCCGCACGCTAGGATCATATGGTGTTGCAGAAGGTTTGCAGTCCGAATATCCAAAACGGCTCAAAATCTTCTCAACATAGTGGGATTGCAAAAGTGTAATTCCACCCTCAGATTTTCTCAGTAGCTTGATGTTCAGGATAACATCAGCCACACCCAGGTCCTTCATCTCAAAGATGTGAGATAGAAAAGACTTGACCTCCTCGATGACCTTGAGGTGGGTCCCAAATATCAGTATGTCATCGACATACAGACACAGTATAACTCCTTCGCCCCCACCATAGCGATAGTATACACATTTGTCAGCTTCGTTCACAACAAAGCCAGCAGATGTCAGAGTAGTGTTGAACTTCTCATGACATTGCTTAGGCGCTTGTTTCAGGCCATACAAAGATTTCACTAGCTTACACACCTTTCCTTCCTGACCATTTACTACAAAGCCATCCGGTTGTTGCATGTAAATTTCCTCGTCTAGCTCTCCGTTAAGGAAAGCCGTCTTAACGTCCATCTGATGAACGAGAAGACCATGCGAGGCAGCCAAAGCGAGTAACACTCAAATGGTTGTCAGTCTAGCCACAGGTGAATAAGTGTCAAAGAAATCCTCTTCTTCTTTCTGGGTATAACCCTTGGCCATAAGCCTAGCCTTGTACTTCTCAACAGTACCATCGGGCCTAAGCTTCCTTTTGAACACCCACTTACATTCTAATGGCCGACAACCATAAGGACGATCAGTGATCTCCCATGTCCCGTTAGCCAAGATGGAATCCATCTCACTACAGACCGCATCCTTCCAGTAGTCAGCATCCGGAGATGCATAAGCTTCTGAAATGGAGCTGGGAGTATCATCATCCACGAGGTACACGAGGAAATCATCACCAAAGGACTTTGTAGTCCTCTGTCTCTTGCTCCTAACAGGAGCTTCCTCGTCATCCTCCATGGAACTCTTATCACTTTTATGTTCATAATATTCCATCGGAATAGCAGGTTCAGGAGTCTCATCAGATTCCAGTCTAGAATTGCTTTGCATATCTCTCATGGGGAAAATATCCTCAAAGAATGTAGCATCCCTAGACTCTATAATTGTACCAACCTTCTGGTCAGGTACCTCAGATTTCACCACTAGAAATCTATACCCAACGCTATGCTTGGCATAGCCAAGAAAAACATAGTCCACGGTCTTTGGTCCCAACTTGCGCTTTTTGATTATCGGCACATTGACTTTCGCCAAACAGGCCCAAGTGCGCAAGTAAGAGAGTGTAGTTCTTTTCTTTTCCCATTGCTCATAGGGTGTAGTCTCATTATCCTTTGTGGGAACTTTATTCAGGACATGACAAGATGTCAATACAGCCTCCCCCCACCATGCCTTGGATAAACCCGATGTATCTAACATGGCGTTAACCAAATCAGTTAGAGTACGATTTTTCCGTTCGGCAACCCCGTTTGACTGGGGTGAGTAGGGAGGCGTCCTCTCATGAATAATACCATGTTCCGCACAGAATAAATCAAACTCATTAGAAAAGTACTCTCCACCATGACTAGACCGGACTCGTTTTATTTTCTTCTCAAGTTGGTTCTCAACTTCAGCCTTATAGACTTTAAAGTAGTGTAGAGCCTCATCCTTAGTATTTAACAAATACACATAGCAGAATCTAGTGGAATCATCAATCAGAGTCATGAAGTATTTCTTTCCACCTTTAGTCAACACACCATTCATCTCACAGAGATCTGAATGTATGAGCTCTAGAGGTGCTAGGTGTCTCTCCTTCGCAGGCTTGTGAGGCTTACGAGGTTGCTTAGCTTGCACACACGCATGGCACTTAGAGCCTTTGGCTAAAGTGAAACTCGGGATTAAATCCATCTTAACTAGCCACGTCATACAACCAAAATTTATGTGACAATGACGTGAATGTCAAACCTCAGATTCGTTCACATTAGAATGAATTTGGTTCACGACTTTATTACAGAAATCCTCCAGGGAAAGGCGAAACAAACCACCACAATCATATCCTTTTCCAACAAATAGTCCATACCGAGATACGACTACTTTGTTAGACTCAAATACTAACTCAAATCCTTCTTTACATAGAAGGGAGCCACTAACGAGATTATTCTTTATAGCGGGGACATGCTGCATGTTCTTCAGTTGCACGATCTTTCTCGAAGTAAACTTCAGATCTACCGTGCCAACACCATGAACAGAAGCATGCGAGCCATTCCCCATCAGGACGGAACAATCTCGTGCGACCTGGTAGGAAGAAAACAAAGACACATCAGCACACACATGAATATTGGCCCCAGTGTCAATCCGCCAATCGGTGGACTGACAAACTGAAAGTATGGTAAACAGATTACCATACCCAGATGCCGCATCATTGTTGCTCAGAGTGACATTCACAGACTTGGAGTCCTGTGCTGGCTTCTTGTACTTGTTTGGGCACTTGTTTGCCCAATGTTCATCTGAACCACAAGTAAAGCAGCCATCTCTCTTTTTGTCTTTCTTCTTACCCTTCTTCTTAAAGGTAGTATTCTGCTGGGCAGAGCTCTTTCCCTTGAACTTGTGGAAGTTCTTCTGCACCACATTGGCGCTAGAAGAACCCTTTGCCCCTTTCATGTGTGAGTCCTTTGTTCTCGAGTTCTGCTCAACACTGAGATGACCAATGACATCCTCAACAGAGAATTCATGTCTCAAGTGCTTGAGAGAAGTAGCAAAGTTCCTCCAACTAGGAGGGAGTTTTGCAATAATGCAACCCGCGACAAACTTGTCCGGTAACTCACACTTCAAGAGCTCCAGCTCCTTAGCAATGCACTATATCTCATGAGCCTGGTCCAATACAGAATGGTTATCAACCATCCTGTAATCGTGGAACTGCTCCATGGCATACAACTCACTGCCAGCATCAGTTGCGCCGAATTTGACTTCGAGCGCATCCCACAAGTTTTTGGCAACGCCCATATGAATATAGGCGTCAACCAACTTGTCTCCAATCACACTCAGAACTGCTCCCAGAAAGATTGTAGCTGCCTCCCTAAACGCCTTCTCCTGTTCAGGATCAATCGTTTCTGTGAGGGACACACCACTAACCCAGAACACGTTCATCGCTGTGAGCCACAAGGTGGTCCTAGTCTGCCAACGCTTAAAATGCGTCCCGGTAAACTTTTCCAGTTTCAGAGTAGCAGCAAAGCCTTGAATCGAAAAGTGCCTAAAATAAGGTTTTTGGATTGTTGGAAATATTAGCACTTTTTCGATTAGACTTATCCACGAGTTAACAGTAAGCATGGCATGAAAGGTATGCACCTCATAGCGATACCTAAGCATACTAGCACATACAGAACATAGAATCGAACCTTCTATGAGCAGCACATATACGGCTAGCATAAGTACGAGTAAACAAGGGATGAAGAGATAATACCCTCTGGTTGGCCAGGCCAACGCGGCGGCTGCAGCAGTAGCCTCGGCATCGTCCGTGGCCTTCTTCTTAGCGGCGGCGCCGTCGGCCATGGTGTCGAAGCAGAGGAAGTAGTGGAAGCAGAGGCGAACGGAGTTGGGGACGGATCGGGAGCAGTCGCGTAGACACGCTCCCCAAAAACCTTATTGCCGTTCTCCCGGGCAGGATCTCGAACGACAGGGTTCCGGAGGCACCTGCTCTCCCGACCAGCCGTGCACGCGGTCGTCGGGATGGGATCGCCGGAGGCAGCACAGAGTGAGGAACAGTAGATGACGGCTAGGTCACGCGAGTTCTTATATAGTCCGTAAGGAAAAAAGTCGTGGGCCTTGCCGAGGCCCACGACCGAGTCGGCCCACTCCCGGCAAGGGAGTCGATGAATACGCGGGTCCCGGACACGTCTTGGATAGTAACCCACATGTTAGCGACTCGTTAATTAATCCCTGATTAATTAATTCATTCCTGAGCGGCAAAAATAAGCTTCGGCTCGGCTCATTCCCGCAACCCGTGGCGAGGCGTGGCGTGGCGTGGTGAGGCGGGTGGCGGAGGAGGAGGAGCGCGCGTGTACCACTCATCTTCCCAAGCTCTCAATGGCAAGTGGTAGAGCAGCTCTTATAAAGGGGTCTCAACTCTCCTCAACTATCAAGGTGGGACTAAACTCCCACCACCTGCCATCTCATACATGGGCCTCAAGATTAACCAGGGATTAGTGTCTTATATGGGCCTAAGCCCATCCATAATCCAACAGCCTCTGCATCTGGGCGATGCGTGCAGTCACTTTATTAATTATTCACACAAGACCTTACAAATAAATACAGCAGTAAGTCTGAAGCCCCCGTCTAGGCAACATATGTCGCTACTCCTATCCAATTGATGAAGGGATGATGATAGTCCAGGCCTAATACCACAGACCTCATAACCAAGCCTAACATCTAAGACCCGAGGCCCCAACCAAGCCACTTGCCGGGTATGGGTCACATCGGTCCGACGCGCTCTTAGAGGCCGCCGTCACCAACTGCCACCACTCCAATTTCAGAGTTGTACTGATGCATCATCCTTGCCCAGTCTAGCTGCCGTCGACGCCACTACGGCGCCCAACGCCACCACCTCCCTGCGCCTGAACTGCTGAGGATGTCGCGGTCGCCGCCGGTACACCTCAGCACCATGCCGCCAAGTACCACCAGCCGACACAGCTTGAAGTCTCTGGAAGATCTGTCATGCGCAGCACCTGCCGACAAGGCATGACAAAGCGTAGCACCTGTCGGCCAGGCATGACTTGACATCTTCACCGAAGCTCCGTGCAAGACGAAGCTGCTCCACCTCCTACCTCTGACTTCCAGCACTGCTCCACAAACAATGCTCCCAAGAGAGAAACAACGCGGCAGTGCCGCCATCATCCGATCTGGAAAAGCAGATCCTAGGGTTTCCCCCGAGCAACACGAGTGGGTTGACAATAGTTACACGATGATGCCTTCACCAATGTAACGACGCAGAATGTCGTCATCGCCTGCTGTTGGCTTGGTTTTCACCAGCAACTCTGTCTCCCCAACTCGCAGGCGGGACTAGATGACGAATCTCGAGATCTGCCCACCCAACCTCTGGCCGTCCACCTCCGATGGAGAAGATGACCACCACCGCCGGCTGCACCAGCCAGATTAGATCTGACCGGAGGTGCTGCCAAGCAGTCCACCAGGCCCTCGACGACGCCGCCGATCCAAAGCCGGATGATGCGCCGCCGCAGCATGGACCGCCCGCCACGAGGCAGGAGTGGCCTCTGCCGCCGTCGCCGCAGCCATCGCCGCCGCTTCGCTAGATCCGTCGCCGTTGCAGCCCTCGCGGCCGCCGTTATCACTGTTGGGGATCGTAGCTGAAATTTAAAATTTTCTATGCATCACCAAGATCAATCTATGGAGTAATCTAGCAACGAGGGGAAGGAGAGTGCATCTACATACCCTTGTACATCACTAAGCGGAAGCGTTGCAAGAACGCGGATGAAGGAGTCGTACTCGTAGCGATTCAGATCGCGGTTGATTCCAATCTAAGCGCCGAACCACGGCGCCTCCGCGTTCAACACACGTGCAGCCTGGTGACGTCTCCTACGCCTTGATCCAGCAAGGGGAGAAGGAGAGGTTGGGGAAGACTCTATCCAACAGCAGCACGACGGCGTGGTGGTGGTGGAGGAGCGCGGAACTCCAGCAGGGCTTCGCCAAGCACTATGAGAGACGAGGAGGGAGAGAGGTAGGGCTGCGCCAAGAGGAAGATGATCTCGTGTATGTTGCAGCCCCCAATACCTCAAGTATATATAGGGGAAGGGGAGGGGCTGCGCCCCCATCTAGGGTTCCCTCCCTAGGGGTGGCGGCAGCCCCAAAACCCATCTAGGGTTGCGGCCAAGGGGGGAGAGAGAGGAGGCGCACCTAGGGTGGGCCTTAAGGCCCATCTGCCCTAGGGTTTGCCCCCCTCCCCTCTAGGAGGCACCTTGGGCCTTGGTGGGAGGCTCCCCAGCCCACCTAGGGGCTGGTCCCTTCCCACTATTGGCCCATGTAGGCCTCCGGGGCTGGTGGCCCCTCCCGGTGGACTCCCGGACCCCTCCGGTGGTCCCGGTACACTACTGGTGATGCCCGGAACACTTCCGGTGGCCAAAACCATACTTCCTATATATTAATCTTTACCTCCGGACCATTCCGGAACTCCTCGTGATGTCCTGGATCTCATCCGGGACTCCAAACAACATTCGGTAACCGTGTACATACTTTCCCTATAACCCTAGCGTCATCGAACCTTAAGTGTGTAGACCCTACGGGTTCGGGAGTCATGCAGACATGGTCGAGACAACTCTCCGGTCAATAACCAATAGCGGGATCTGGATACCCATGTTGGCTCCCACATGCTCCACGATGATCTCATCGGATGAACCATGATGTCAAGGATTTAATCAATCCCGTATACAATTCCCTTTGTCTAGCGGTATAGTACTTGCCCAAGATTCGATCGTCGGTATCCCGATACCTTGTTCAATCTCTTTACTGGCAAGTCTCTTTACTCGTTCCGTAACACATCATCCCGTGATCAACCCCTTGGTCACATTGTGCACATTATGATGATGTCCTACCGAGTGGGCCCAGAGATACCTCTCCGTTTACACGGAGTGACAAATCCCAGTCTCGATTCGTGCCAACCCAACAGACACTTTCGGAGATACCTATAGTGTACCTTTATAGCCACCCATTTACGTTGTGACATTTGGCACACCCAAAGCACTCCTACTGTATTCGGGAGTTGCACAATCTCATGGTCTAAGGAAATGATACTTGACATTAGAAAAGTTTTGGCATACGAACTACACGATCTTGTGCTAGGCTTAGGATTTGGTCTTGTCCATCACATCATTCTCCTAATGATGTGATCCCGTTATCAACGACATCCAATGTCCGTGGTCAGGAAACTGTAACCATCTATTGATCAACGAGCTAGTCAACTAGAGGCTTACTAGGGACATGGTGTTGTCTATGTATCCACACATGTATCTGAGTTTCCTATCGATACAATTCTAGCATGGATAATAAACGATTATCATGAACAATGAAATATAATAATAATAACTAATTTATTATTGCCTCTAGGGTATATTTCCAACAGTCTCCCACTTGCACTAGAGTCAATAATCTAGTTCACATCGCCATGTGATTAACACTCACAGGTCACATCGCCAGGTGACCAACATCCAAAGAGTTTACTAGAGTCACTACTCTAGTTCACATCACTATGTGATTAATACTCAATGAGTTCTGGGTTTGATCATGTTATGCTTGTGAAGAGGTTGTAGTCAACGTGTCTTGCCATATTCAGATCCCTATGTATTTTGCAAAACTTTATGTCATATCGTAGATGCTGCTACCACGTTCCACTTAGAGCTATTCCAAATTGTTGCTCCATTATACGTATCCGGTATCTCTACTCAGAGCTATCCGGATAGGTGTTAAGCTTGCATCGACGTAACTCTTTACGTCGAACTCTTTATCACCTCCATAGCCGAGAAACATTTCCTTATTCCTCTAAGGATAATTTTGACCGCTATCTGGTGATCCAATCCTAGATCACCTTTGTAACCTCTTGCCAGACATGTGGCAAGGCACACATCTGGTGCGGTACTCAGCATGGCATACCGTATAGAGCCTATGACATAAGCATAGGGGACGACCTTCATCCTTCCTCTTTCTTCTGCCGTGGTCAATCTTCGAGTCTTACTCAACTTCACACATTACAACTCAGGTAAGAACCCCTTCTTTGACTGATCTATTTTGAACTCCTTCAAAAACATGTCAAGGTGTGCGTTCTTTGAAAGTGTCATCAGGCGTCTTGATCTATCTCTATAGATCTTGATGCCCAATATGTAAGCAGCTTTATCCAGGTCTTCCTTTGAAAACACCCTTCAAACAACCGTTTATGCTTTCCAGAAATTCTACATTATTTCGGATCAACAATATGTCATCCACATATACTTATCAGAAATGTTGTAGTGCTCCCACTCACTTTCTTGTAAATACAAGTTTCTAACAAACATTGTATAAACCTAAAAGCTTTGATCACTCCATCAAAGCATATATTCTGATTCCGAGATGCTTGCTCTAGTCCATAGAAGGATTGCTGGAGCCAGCATACCTTTTAGCATCTTTAGGATCGACAAAACCTTTTATTGCATCACATACAACTTTTTCTTACGAAAACTCGTTTTGACATCCATCTGTCAGATGCTAACATGATTTTGACGGACTTAAGCATCGCTACGGGTGAGAAATTCTCATCGTAGTCAACTCCTTGAACTTGTGAAAAGACTCTTTCCCATAAGTCGAGCTTCATAGACGGTAACATTACCGCCCACATCCGTCTTCTTCTTAAAGATCCATTTATCTCAATGGTTTGCCGATCATCGGGCAAGTCCACCAAAGTCCATACTTTGTTCTGATACATGGATCCTATCTCGGATTTCATGGCTTCTAACCATTTGTCGGAATACGGGCCCACCATCGCTTCTCCATAGCTCGTAGGTTCATTGTTGTCTAACAACATGATATTTAAGACAGGATTACCGTACCACTCAGGAGTAGTACATATCCTTGTCGACCTATGAGGTTCGATAGCAACTTGATCCGAAGCTTCATGATCACTATCATTAACTTCCTCTTCAACAGACGTAGGCGCCACAGAAAACATCTTTCTGTGTCGCATCACTCTCTGATTGAAGTAAAGGTTCGACAACCTCACCACGTTCTATCTTCCTCCCACTCAATTCTTTCGAGAGAAACTCCTTCTCGAGAAAGGACCCGTTCTTAGTGACAAACAATTTGCCCTCAGATCTGAGATAGAAGGTATACCCACCTGTCACCTTTGGTTATCCTATGAAGATGTGTTTGTCCGCTTTGGGTTCGAGCTTCTCCGGCTGAAGCCTTAAGCATCGCAGCCCCAAACATTAAGAAACGACAACTTTGGTTTCTTGCCAAACCAATGTTCATACAGCGTCGTCTCAACAAACTTATATGGTGTCCTATCTAAAGTGAATGCAACTGTCCCTAATGCATAACCTCAAAATAATAGCGGTAGATCGGTAAGAGACATCATAGATCGCACCATATTTCATAAGGTTCGATTACGACGTCCGAACACACCATTACCCTGTGGTGTTCTAGGTGGCTTCAACTGTGAAACAATTCCACAATGTCTTAAGTGTTTGCCAAACTCATAACTCAGAAATTCTCATTGATCAGATCATAGGAATTTGATCTTCTTGTTATGATGATTCTTAACTTCACTCTGAAATCGCTTGAACTTTTCAAACGTTTCAGACTTGTGGTTCATTAAGTAAATATACCTATATCTACTCAAATCATCAGTGAAGATGAGAAAATAGCGATATCCACCGCACGCTTCAATTCTCATTGGATCACACGCATCAGCATGTATGATTTCCAACAAGTCACTTGCCTGTTTCATTGTACCTGAAAACGGGGTCTTAGTCATCCTGCCCATGAGGCATGGCTCGCATGTGTCAAGCGATTCAAAATCAAGTGACTCCAAACATCCATCAATATGGAGTTTCTTCATGCATCTTACGCCAATATGACCTAAGCGGCAGTGCCACAAGAAAGTGGTACTATCTACATCTTTTGGCGTGAACATGTGTATTACTACGACCGAGATTCACTGAACCATTCACATAGGGTGTTGGGGAACGCAGCAGAAATTCAAAATTTTCCTACGTGTCACCAAGATCTATCTATGGAGAAACCAGCAACGAGGGGAAGGAGAGTGCATCTACATACCCTTGTAGATCTCTATGCGGAAGCGTTCAAGAGAACGGGGTTGAAGGAGTCGTACTCGTCGTGATCCAAATCACCAGAGATCCTAGTGCCGAACGGACGGCACCTCCGCGTTCAACACACGTACAGCCCGGTGACGTCTCCCATGCCTTGATCCAGCAAGGATAGAGGGAGAGGTTGAGGAAGACTCCATCCAGTAGCAGCACAACAGCGTGGTGGTGGTGGAGGAGCGTGGTACTCCAGCAGGGCTTCGCCAAGCACCGCAAGAGACGAGGAGGGAGAGGGGTAGGGTTGCGCCAAGAAGGAGAGGAACACGTGTGTCTTGGGCAGCCCAAACCTCAAGTATATATAGGGGGAGGGGAGGGGCTGCGCCCCCACCTAGGGTTCCCTCCCTAGGGGTGGCGGCCACAAGGGGGAGAGGGGGAGGCGCACCTGGGGTGGGCCTTAGGGCCCATCTGCCCTAGGGTTTGCCCCCTTCCCTCTTGGAGGCGCCTTGGGCCTTGGTGGGGAAAGCACCAGCCCACCTGGGGCTGGTCCCCTCCCACACTTGGCCCATGCAGCCCTCCGGGGCTGGGTGGCCCCACTTGGTGGACCCCCGGACCCCTCCGGTGGTCCCGGTACACTACCGGTAAAACCCGAAACTTTTCCGGTGACCAAAACAGGACTTCCCATATATAAATCTTTACCTCCGGACCATTCCGGAACTCCTCGTGACGTCCGGGATCTCATCCGGGACTCCGAACAACATTCGGTAACCACGTATATCTATTCCTTATAACCCTAGCGTCATCGAACCTTAAGTGTGTAGACCCTACGGGTTCGGGAACCATGCAGACATGACCGAGACGTTCTCCGGTCAATAACCAACAGCGGGATCTGGATACCCATGTTGGTTCCTACATGTTCCACGATGATCTCATCGGATGAACCACGATGTCGAGGATTCGATCAATCCCGTATACAATTCCCTTTGTCTAGCGGTACGATACTTGCCCGAGATTCGATCGTCGGTATCCCGATACCTTGTTCAATCTCGTTACGGCAAGTCTCTTTACTCGTTCCGTAACACATCATCCCGTGATCAACTCCTTGATCACATTGTGCACATTATGATGATGTCCTACCGAGTGGGCCCAGAGATACCTCTCCGTCACACGGAGTGACAAATCCCAGTCTCGATTCGTGCCAACCCAACAGACACTTTCGGAGATACCTATAGTGTACCTTTATAGCCACCCAGTTACGTTGTGACGTTTGGCACACCCAAAGTATTCCTACGGTATCCGGGAGTTGCACAATCTCATGGTCTAAGGAAATGATACTTGACATTAGAAAAGCTTTAGCATGCGAACTACACGATCTTGCTAGGCTTAGGATTGGGTCTTGTCCATCACATCATTCTCCTAATGATGTGATCCCGTTATCAACGACATCCAATGTCCATGGTCAGGAAACCGTAACCATCTATTGATCAACGAGCTAGTCAACTAGAGGCTTACTAGGGACATGGTGTTGTCTATGTATCCACACATGTAACTGAGTTTCCTATCAATACAATTCTAGCATGGATAATAAACGATTATCATGAACAAGGAAATATAATAATAATCAATTTATTATTGCCTCTAGGGCATATTTCCAACAGTCTCCCACTTGCATTAGAGTCAATAATCTAGTTCACATCGCCATGTGATTAACACTCACAGGTCACATCGCCATGTGACCAACATCCAAAGAGTTTACTAGTGTCACTAAACTAGTTCACATCATCATGTGATTAAGACTCCATGAGTTCTGGGTTTGATCATGTTTTGCTTGTGAGAGAGGTTTTAGTCAACGGGTCTGCAACATTCAGATCCGTATGTACTTCGCAAATCTCTAGTTCATATTATAAATGTTGTTTCCATGCTCCACTTGGAGCTATTCCAAATGGTTGCTCCACTATACGTATCCGGTTTGCTACTCAGAGTCATTCGGATAGGTGTTAAAGCTTGCATCGATGTAACCCTTTACGCCGAACTCTTGATCACCTCCATAATCGAGAAACATGTCCTTATTACTCCAAGGACAATTTTGACCGCTATCTAGTGATCCACTCCTGGATCACCTTTGTACCCTCTTGACAGACATGTGGCAAGGCACACATCAGGTGAGGTACTTAGCATGGCATACCGTATAGAGCCTATGACAAAAGCATAGGGGACGACATTCGTCCTTTCTCTTTCTTCTGCCGTGGTCGTGCTTTAAGTCTTAACTTCATACCTTACAACTCAGGCAAGAACTCCTTCTTTGACTGATCCATCTTGAACACCTTCAAGATCATGTCAGGGTATGTGCTCATTTGAAAGTACCATTTAGCGTTTTGATCTATCCTCATAGATCTAGATGCTCAATGTTCAAGTAGCCTTATCCAGGTTTTATATTGAAAAACACTTTTCAAATAACCCTATATGCTTTCCAGAAATTCTACATCATTTCTGATCCACAATATGTCAACAACATATACTCATCAGAAATTCTATAGTGCTCCCACTCACTTCTTTGGAAATACAAGTTTCTCATAAACTTTGTATACACCCAAAATCTTTGATCATCTCATCAAAGCATACATTCCAACTCCGAGATGCTTACTCCAGTCCTTAGAAGGATTGCTGGAGCTTTGCATACTTATTAGCATCTTTCAGGATTGACAAAACCTTTCGGTTGTATCACATACAACCTTTCCTCAAGAAAATCGTCGAGGAAACAATGTTTTGACATCCTATCTGCAAGATTTCATAAATAATGCAGTAATCACTAATATAATTCCAACAGACTCTTAGCATCGCTACGAGTGAGAAAGTCTCATCATAGTCAACTCCTTGAACTTGTCGGAAAAAATCTTAACGACAAGTCGAGCTTTCTTAATGGTGATACTTACCATCATTGTCCGTCTTCCTTTTAAAAAACCCATCTGTACTCAACAGCCTTACGACCATCGAGCCGTTCTGCCAAAGTCTACACTTTGTTTTCATACATGGATCCTCTCTCGGATTTTATGGCCTCGAGCCATTTATCAGAATCCGGGCCCACCATCGCTTCTCCATAGCTCGTAGGTTCATTGTTGTCTAGCAACATGTCTTCCAAGACAGGATTACATACCACTCTGAAGTAGTACGCATCCTTGTCGTCCTACGAGGTTTGGGAGTGACTTGATCCGAAGTCTCATGATCAATATCATAAGCTTCCACTTCAATTGGTGTGGGTGCCACAGGAACAACTTCCTGTGCCCTGCCACACACTAGTTGAAGAGACGGTTCAATAACCTCATCAAGTCTCCACCATCCTCCCACTCAATTCTTTCGAGAGAAACTTTTCCTCGAGAAAGGACCCGATTCTAGAAACAATCCCTTATTGCTTTTGGATCTGAGATAGGAGGTATACCCAACTGTTTTGGGTGTCCTATGAAGATGCATTTATCCGCTTTGGGTTCAAGCTTATCAGCCTGAAACTTTTTCACATAAGCGTCGCTGCCCCAAACTTTTAAGAAATGACAGCTTAGGTTTCTCTAAACCATAGTTCATATGGTGTCATCTCATCGGAATTATGTGGTGCCCTATTTAAAGTGAATGTGGTTGTCTCTAATGCCTAACCCATAAACTATCGTGGTAATTTGATAAGAGACATCATGGTATGCATCATATCCAATAGGGTGCGGTTATGATGTTCGGACACACCATCACACTATGGTGTTCCAGGCTGTATTAGTTGTGAAACAATTTCCACAATGTCTTAATTCTTTGCCAAACTCGTAATTCAGATATTCATCTCTATGATCATATCATAGATCTTTTATCCTCTTGTCACGACGATCTTTCAACTTCACCCTGAAATTACTTGAACCTTTCAATAATTCAGACTCGTGATTCATCAAGTAAATATACTCAACATCTACTCAAATCATCTGTGAAGTAAGAAGATAACGATATCCACTACATGCCTCAGCACTCATTGGACTGCACACATCAAAATGTATTACTTCCAACAAGTTGCTTTCTAGTTCCATTTTACTGAAAACGAGGCTTTCAGTCATCTTGCCCATGTGGTATGATTTGCATGTCTCAAGTGGTTCAAAATCAAGTGAGTCCAAAACGGTCCATTTGCATGGAGTTTCTTCATGCATATACACCAATAGACATGGTTCGCATGTCTCAAACTTTTCAAAAACGAGTGAGCCCAAAGATCCATCAACATGGAGCTTCTTCATGCGTTTTATACCGATATGACTTACGTGGCAGTGCCACAAGTAGGTGGTACTATCATTACTATCTTATATCTTTTGGCATGAACATGTGTATCACTACGATCGAGATTCAATAAACCATTCATTTTAGGTGCAAGACCATTGAAGGTATTATTGAAATAAACAGAGTAACTATTATTCTCTTTAAATGAATAACTGTATTGCGATAGACATAATCCAATCATGTCTATGCTCAACGCAAACTCCAAATAACAATTATTTAGGTTTAGCACCAATCTCGATGGTAGAGGGAGCGTGCGATGCTTGATCATATCAACATTGGAAACACTTCCAACACATATCGTTAGCTCACCTTTAGCTAGTCTCCGTTTATTCCTAGCTTTTATTTCGAGTTACTAACACTTAGCAACCGAACCGGCATCTAATACCCTGGTGCTACTAGGAGTACTAGTAAAGTACACATTAACACAATGTATATCCAATATACTTCTATCGACCTTGCCAGCCTTCTCATCTACCAAGTATCTAGGGTAATTCTGCTCCAGTGGCTGTTCCCCTTATTACAGAAGCACTTAGTCTCGGGTTTGGGTTCAACTTTGGGTTTATTCACTAGAACAACAGCTGGTTTGCCGTTTCATGAAATATCCCTTCTTGCCCTTGCCCTTCTTGAAACTAGTGGCTTCACCAACCATCAACAATTGATGCTCCTTCTTGATTTCTACTTTTGTGGTGTCAAACATCGCGAATATCTCAAGGATCATCATATATGTCCCCAATACATTATAGTTCATCACGAAGCTCTAGCAGCTTGGTGGTAATGACTTCGGAGAAACATCACTATCTCATCTAGAAGATCAACTCCCACTCGATCCAAATGATTGTTGTACTCAGACAATCTGAGCACAAGCTCAACAATTGAGATTTTCTCCCTTAGTTGCAGGCTAAGAAAATCGTCGGAGGTCTTATACCTCTTGACGTGGGCACGAGCCTGAAATCCCAATTTCAGCCCTCGACACATCTCATATGTTTCGCGACGTTTAAAAAACGTCTTCGGTGCCTCAACTCTAAACCTTTAACTGAACTATCACATTGTTATCAAAATGTGTATGTCAGATGTTCGCAACATCCACAGACGACGTTCGAGGTTCAGCACACTGAGCGGTGCATTAAGGACATAAGCCTTCTATGAAGTAATGAGGACAATCCTCAGTTTACGGACCTAGTCCGCATAATTGCTACTATCAACTTTCAACTAAATTTTCTCCAGGAACATATCTAAACAGTAGAACTGAAGCGCGAGCTATGACATAATTTGCAAAGATCTTTTTGACTATGTTCAGGATAATTAAGTTCATCTTATGAACTCCCACTCAGAAAGACATCCCTCTAGTCATCTAAGTGATTACATGATCCGAGTCAACTAGGCCGTGTCCGATCATCACGTGAGACGGACTAGTCATCATCGGTGAACATCTTCATGTTGATCGTATCTACCATACGACTCATGCTTGACCTTTCGGTCTCTTGTGTTCCGAGGCCGTGTCTGTACATGCTAGGCTCGTCAAGTCAACCTAAGTGTTTTGCGTGTGTAAATCTGTCTTACACCCGTTGTATGTGAACGTTAGAATCTATCACACCCGATCATCACGTGGTGCTTCGAAACAACGAACTGTCGCAATGGTGCACAGTAAGGGGGAACACTTTCTTGAAATTATTATGAGGGATCATCTTATTTACTACCGTCGTTCTAAGTAAACAAGATGCAAAAACATGATAAACATCACATGCAATCAAATAATAGTGACATGATATGGCCAATATCACATAGCTCCTTTGATCTCCATCTTGGGGCTCCATGATCATCTTGTCACCGGCATGACACCATGATCTCCATCATCATGATCTCCATCATCGTGTCTCCATGAAGTTGCTCGCCAACTATTACTTCTACTACTATGGCTACCGGTTAGCAATAAAGTAAAGTAATTACATGGTGTTGTTCAATGACACGCAGGTCATACAATAAATAAAGACAACTCCTATGGCTCCTGCCGGTTGTCATACTCATCGACATGCAAGTCGTGATTCCTATTACAAGAACATGATCAATCTCATACATCACATATCATTCATCACATTCTTCTTGGCCATATCACATCACATAGCATACCCTACAAAAACAAGTTATACGTCCTCTAATTGTTGTTTGCTTGTTTTACATGGCTGCTATGGGTTTCTAGCAAGAACGTTTCTTACCTACGCAAAACCACAACCTGATATGCCAATTGCTATTTACCCTTCATAAGGACCCTTTTCATCAAATCCGTTCCGACTAAAGTGGGAGAGACAGACACCCGCTAGCCACCTTATGCAACTAGTGCATGTCAGTCGGTGGAACCGGTCTCACGTAAGCGTACGTGTAAGGCTGGTCCGGGCCGCTTCATCCCACGATGCCGTCGAAACAAGATTGGACTAGTAACGGTAAGCATATTAAAAAAATCAACGCCCACAACTACTTTGTGTTCTGCTCGTGCATAGAATCTACGCAATTAACCTGGCTCTGATACCACTTTTGGGAAACGCAGCAGAAATTCAAAATTTTCCTACGTGTCACCAAGATCTATCTATGGAGAAACCAGCAACGAGGGGAAGGAGAGTGCATCTACATACCCTTGTAGATCTCTATGCGGAAGCGTTCAAGAGAACGGGGTTGAAGGAGTCGTACTCGTCGTGATCCAAATCACCAGAGATCCTAGTGCCGAACGGACGGCACCTCCGCGTTCAACACACGTACAGCCCGGTGACGTCTCCCATGCCTTGATCCAGCAAGGAGAGAGGGAGAGGTTGAGGAAGACTCCATCCAGCAGCAGCACAATAGCGTGGTGGTGGTGGAGGAGCATGGTACTCCAGCAGGGCTTCGCCAAGCACCGCAAGAGACGAGGAGGGAGAGGGGTAGGGCTGCGCCAAGAAGGAGAGGAACACGTGTGTCTTGGGCAGCCCAAACCTCAAGTATATATAGGGGGAGGGGAGGGGCTGCGCCCCCACCTAGGGTTCCCTCCCTAGGGGTGGCGGCAGCCCCCCAGATCCCATCTGGGTGGCGGCCACAAGGGGGAGAGGGGGAGGCGCACCTGGGGTGGGGCCTTAGGGCCCATCTGCCCTAGGGTTTGCCCCCTTCCCTCTTGGAGGCGCCTTGGGCCTTGGTGGGGGGGCGCACCAGCCCACCTGGGGCTGGTCCCCTCCCACACTTGGCCCATGCAGCCCTCCGGGGCTGGTGGCCCCACTTGGTGGACCCCCGGGACCCTCCCGGTGGTCCCGGTACACTACGAAAACCCGAAACTTTTCCGGTGACCAAAACAGGACTTCCTATATAAATCTTTACCTCCGGACCATTCCGGAACTCCTCGTGACGTCCGGGATCTCATCGGGACTCCGAACAACATTCGGTAACCACATACATTTCCTTATAACCCTAGCGTCATCGAACCTTAAGTGTGTAGACCCTACGGGTTCGGGAACATGCAGACATGACCGAGACGTTCTCCGGTCAATAACCAACAGCGGGATCTGGATACCCATGTTGGTTCCTACATGTTCCACGATGATCTCATCGGATGAACCACGATGTCGAGGATTCGATCAATCCCGTATACAATTCCCTTTGTCTAGCGGTACGATACTTGCCCGAGATTCGATCGTCGGTATCCTGATACCTTGTTCAATCTCGTTACTGGCAAGTCTCTTTACTCGTTCCGTAACACATCATCCCGTGATCAACTCCTTGATCACATTGTGCACATTATGATGATGTCCTACCGAGTGGGCCCAGAGATACCTCTCCGTCACACGAAGTGACAAATCCCAGTCTCGATTCGTGCCAACCCAACAGACACTTTTGGAGATACCTGTAGTGTACCTTTATAGCCACCCAGTTACGTTGTGACGTTTGGCACACCCAAAGTATTCCTACGGTATCCGGGAGTTGCACAATCTCATGGTCTAAGGAAATGATACTTGACATTAGAAAAGCTTTAGCATGCGAACTACACGATCTTGTGCTATGCTTAGGATTGGGTCTTGTCCATCACATCATTCTCCTAATGATGTGATCCCGTTATCAACGACATCCAATGTCCATGGTCAGGAAACCGTAACCATCTATTGATCAACGAGCTAGTCAACTAGAGGCTTACTAGGGACATGGTGTTGTCTATGTATCCACACATGTAACTGAGTTTCCTATCAATACAATTCTAGCATGGATAATAAACGATTATCATGAACAAGGAAATATAATAATAATCAATTTATTATTGCCTCTAGGGCATATTTCCAACATAGGGTGCATGACCATGGAAGGTATTATTCATGTAAACAGAATAACCATTATTCTCTAACTTAAATGAATAACCGTATTGCAATGAACATGATCTAATCATATTCATGCTCAACATAGACACCTGATAACATTTATCTAGGTTCAATACTAACCCCGAAGGCAGATGGAGCGTGCGATGGTGATCTCATCAACTTTGGAAACACTTCCAACACACATCGTCACCTCGCCCTTAGCCAGTCTCCGTTTAGTTCGTAGCTTTTGCTTCAAGTCACCAATAATAGCAATTGAACCATTATCCAATACCCATGTGCTACCAGGAGTACTAGTGAGGTACACATTAATAACACGTATATACTTTGTTGAAGTTGCCAGCCTTCTTATCTACTGCATTTGGGGTAATTCCGCTACCAGTGACCGTTCCCCTTACAATAGAAGCACTTAGTCTCGGGTTTGGGTTCAACCTTGGGTTCCTTCACTGGAGCGGTAACCGGTTTGCCATCCATGAAGTTTCCCTTCTAGCCCTTGCCCTTCTTGAAACCAGTGGTCTTGTTAAACCATCAACACTTGATGCTCCTTCTTGATTTCTACCTTTCGCGGTCTTAAGCACCGCGAACAGCTCCGGGATCAACTCCATCCCTTGCATGTCATAGTTCATCACGAAGATCTAGTAGCTTAGTGATAGTGGCTAGAGAACTCTATCAATCACTATCTTATCTGGAAGTTTAACTCCCACTACTTTAAGTGATTGTAGCACCCAGACATTCTGAGCACATGCTCACTAGCTGAGCTATTCTCCTCCATCTTGTTGACAAAAGAACTTGTCAGAGGTCTCACACCTCTCAACACGGGCATGAGCCTGAAATCCCAATTTCAGCTCTTGGAACATCTCATATGTTCTACGGCGTTCAAAACGTCATTGGAATCCCGATTCTAAGCCTAAAGTATGGTGCACTAAACTATCAAGTAGTCATCAGGATGTGTCTGTCAGGTGTTCACAACATCCACAGACGACGTTGTAGGGGTTTGCACATCGAGCGGTGCATCAAAGACGTAAGCCTTCTGTGTAGCAGTGAGGACACTCCTCGAACTACGGACCTAGTCCGTATCATTGCTTACAATATCTTTCAACTTAATCTTTCTCTAGGAACGTATTGAAACAGGGAGCTACAACATGAGCTATTTATGTACAACATATTTGCAAAGACAATTTAGACTATGTTCATGATAATTGAGTTCATCTAATCAAATTATTTAATGAACTCCCACTCAGATAGACATCCCTCTAGTCATCTAAGTGAAACATGATCCGAATCGACTAGGCCGTGTCCGATCATCACGTGAGACGGACTAGTCATCAACAGTGAACATCTCATGTTGATCGTATCTTCTATACGACTCATGTTTGACCTTTCGGTCTTCCGTGTTCCGAGGCCATGTCTATACATGCTAGGCTCGTCAAGTCAACCTAAGTGTTTCGCATGTGTCCTGAGGCCATGTCTATACATGCTAGGCTCGTCAACACCCGTTGTATTCGAACGTTAGAATCTATCACACCCGATCATCACGTGAGACGGACAAGTCATCAACGGTGAACATCTCATGTTGATCGTATCTTCTATACGACTCATGTTCGACCTTTTGGTCTTCCGTGTTCCAAGGCCATGTCTGTACATGCTAGGCTCGTCAAGTCAACCTAAGTGTTTCGCATGTGTCCCGAGGCCATGTCTGTACATGCTAGGCTCGTCAACACCCGTTGTATTCGAACATTAGAATCTATCACACCCGATCATCACGTGGTGCTTCGAAACAACGAACCTTCGCAACGGTGCACAGTTAGGGGGAACACTTTTCTTGAAATTTTAGTCAGGCATCATCTTATTTAGGCTACCGTCATTCTAAGCAAATAAGATGTAAACCATGATAAACATCACATGCAATCAAATAGTGGCATGATATGGCCAATATCATTTTGCTCCTTTTGATCTCCATCTTCGGGGCTCCATGATCATCGTTGTCACCGGCATGACACCATGATCTCCATCATCATGATCTCCATCATCGTGTCTTCTTGAAGTTGTCTCGTCATCTATTACTTCTACTACTATGGCTAACGCTTTAGCAATAAAGTAAAGTAATTACATGACGTTTATGTTGACATGCAGGTCATAAATAAATTAAGACAACTCCTATGGCTCCTGCCGGTTGTCATACTCATCGACATGCAAGTCGTGATTCCTATTACAAGAACATGATCAATCTCATACATCACATATATCATTCATCACATCCTTTTGGCCATATCACATCACAAGGCATATGCTGCAAAAACAAGTTAGACGTCCTCTAATTGTTGTTGCAAATTTTTACGTGGCTGCTATAGGTTTCTAGCAAGAACGTTTCTTACCTACTCGAAAACCACAACGTGATATGCCATTTTCTATTTACCCTTCATAAGGACCCTTTTCATCGAATCCGATCCGACTAAAGTGGGAGAGACAGACACCCGCTAGCCACCTTATGCAACTAGTGCATGTCAGTCGGTGGAACCAGTCTCACGTAAGCGTACGTGTAAGGTTGGTCCGGGCCGCTTCATCCCACGATGCCGCCGAATCAAGATAAGACTAGTAACGGCAAGTAAATTGACAATATCGACGCCCACAACTGCTTTGTGTTCTACTCGTGCATAGAAACTACGCATAGACCTAGCTCATGATGCCAATGTTGGGGACCGTAGCAGAAATTTAAAATTTTCTACGCATCACCAAGATCAATCTATGGAGTAATCTAGCAATGAGGGGAAGGAGAGTGCATCTACATACCCTTGTAGATCGCTAAGCGGAAGCGTTGCAAGAACGCGGATGAAGGAGTCATACTCGTAGCGATTCAGATCGCGGTTGATTCCGATCTAAGCGCTGAACCACGGCACCTCCGCGTTCAACACACGTGCAGCCCGGTGACGTCTCCGACGCCTTGATCCAGCAAGGGGAGAAGGAGAGGTTGGGGAAGACTCCGTCCAGCAGCAGCACGACGGCGTGGTGGTGGTGGAGGAGCGCGGAACTCTAGCAGGGCTTCGCCAAGCACTACGAGAGACGGGGAGGGAGAGAGGTAGGGCTGCGCCAAGAGGGAGATGATCTCGTGTATGTTGCAGCCCCCAATACCTCAAGTATATATAGGGGAAGGGGAGGGGCTGCGCCCCCATCTAGGGTTCCCTCCCTAGGGGCGGTGGCAGCCCCAAAACCCATCTAGGGTTGCGGCCAAGGGAGGAGAGAGAGGAGGCGCACCTAGGGTGGGCCTTAAGGCCCATCTGCCCTAGGGTTTGCCCCCTCCCCTCTAGGAGGCGCCTTGGGCCTTGGTGGGAGGCGCCCCAACCCACCTAGGGGCTGGTCCCTTCCCACTATTGGCCCATGTAGGCCTCCGGGGCTGGTGGCCCCTCCCGGTGGACCCCCGGACCCCTCCGGTGGTCCCGGTACACTACCGGTGATGCCCGAAACACTTTCGGTGGCCAAAACCATACTTCCTATATATTAATATTTACCTCCGGACCATTCCGGAACTCCTCGTGACGTCCGGGATCTCATCCGGGACTCCGAACAACATTCGGTAACCGCGTACATACTTTTCCTATAACCCTAGCGTCATCGAACCTTAATTGTGTAGACCCTACGGGTTCGGGAGTCATGCAGACATGGCCGAGACAACTCTCCGATCAATAACCAACAGCGGGATCTGGATACCCATGTTGGCTCCCACATGCTCCACGATGATCTAATCGGATGAACCACGATGTCAAGGATTTAATCAATCCCGTATACAATTCCCTTTGTCTAGCGGTATAGTACTTGCCCGAGATTCGATCGTCGGTATCCCGATACCTTGTTCAATCTCGTTACCGGCAAGTCTCTTTACTCGTTCTGTAACACATCATCCCGTGATCAAACCCTTGGTCACATTGTGCACATTATGATGATGTCCTACCGAGTGGGCCCAGAGATATCTCTCCGTTTACACGGAGTGACAAATCCCAGTCTCGATTCGTGCCAACCCAACAGACACTTTCGGAGATACCTGTAGTGTACCTTTATAGCCACCCAGTTACGTTGTGACGTTTGGCACACCCAAAGCACTCCTACGGTATCCGGGAGTTGCACAATCTCATGGTATAAGGAAATGATACTTGACATTAGAAAAGCTTTAGCATACGAACTACACAATCTTGTGCTAGACTTAGGATTGGGTCTTGTCCATCACATCATTCTCCTAATGATGTGATCCCGTTATCAACGACATCCAATGTCCATGGTCAGGAAACTGTAACCATCTATTGATCAACGAGCTAGTCAACTAGAGGCTTACTAGGGACATGGTGTTGTCTATATATCCACACATGTATCTGAGTTTCTATCAATACAATTCTAGCATGGATAATAAACGATTATCATGAACAATGAAATATAATAATAATAACTAATTTATTATTGTCTCTAGGGCATATTTCCAACAGTCGCCGCCGCTTCGCTAGATCGGCTGCGCCTCCACACGCACAGGGGGCCCGCACCGCCCCTGAGACAGGGAGCGAGGAGAACCCCCGCCAGCGCCGACGGCCACCGGGCGCTGGCCGGCGGCGTCCTCCGGCAGTGGCGGGAGGAAGGGAGGAAGGTGGATCGGCCACGGTGGCGGTTAGGGTTGGAGTACCTCCCGTGTTGACCGAGCGGGGGGCGACGCGGGGGTCCCTAATGATCCACTCTTAATAGTGCGGGATCCCTAAATTTCTAGAACAAACATAAAAGATATACTCTTTTTTATTATAGTGCATGTCCGACCTTTCTCCTGTCAATGCCATCAACCAGGATCTGTCGCATATATCGTTTCATTGCCAAATAAAAACACTATGATTTTAAAGGTGGTTCTTAAATTAAGAGACCAACCAGGATTAGCCTTTGGCGTCATATTTTTTTATTAGGAACAACCTGAGCACCAACCGAGTCTGAGACTAGAACCTGGGTGGGCTTGCTGCGCCCCCGCACAGCTTACCAACAAAGCGATGCTCTGATCTCAAGGGTGGTTCATACAGAAAATAGCGTTCATAGAATCCCTAAAAGAATCTCAAGTTCATAGAGCAGGCGACTTCAAATTCTCTGAGTAAATTAGTAGGCTTATTTTAATCAGGCCACTTTTTAATGAAATTAACGGCTTAGATCTATTATATACTCTTACCTCTCATGTGAAATGAGGAGGTAAGAGGGATCATGTTAAAACTGCTCAAATTAGGATTATGGCCATACGCCTTCCATCGTGGATAACAACTAGTACTACTTAGGAGAAATAATTTAAACAGAGCTCCACGTCTTCCTGTTGGGAAATGTGAAGATCTGCATGTTGATTAGCCTTTCAATGGGAAACTCTTCGTGTGAAGCCTTCTGCACCTTTCAGATTCCATCCAACCATTAAATTCTTCTGTTACCACTGCCATTCACGGAGGAGATATATATTCAAAGGATGGCATCTGCAACACCTCAGGTCATCTTTCTCACCAGCAGTCGAACACACCACCTCAGCAACCATGTCGAGCGATGGCGAATCAACTGTTGCAGTCAAACTGTTCATCGACAAGGAGAAGAAGAGGGTGTTGTTTGCGGAATCTGACCAGGACTTCGTCGACGTCCTCTTCAGTTTCCTCACCCTGCCCCTCGGCACCATCGTTCGTCGCCTCGGTAAGCAGTCTCAGGTAGGGTGCCTCGACGAGCTGTACAAGAGCGTGGAGAATCTTGGGGAAGATCACTTCCAAACGAAGCCTTGCAAGACCATGCTTCTTAGTCCCCGCAATGCTGCAGCAGATCACTTAGGTCGGCTTAAAGTCGAACTTGACGACATAGATCAAACATTGTTTTATGCTTGCAAGCGTCACATGGGGTACTTCAGCTCAGTCCCTGACGTTGGTTGCCCGTTTTGCGGCACCATGGATATAACAATTAGGGAATGTTCAGAGAAAGGGACTCTGGATGAGATTTTTGCCAAGAGCCGCACGAAGTTCGTCATCACGGATGATCTCCAAGTTGCTCTTTCTTCCACAGCTCTCATGTTTTCCTTGATGGACAAGCTTGGGCTACAGGAGCAAGCGAATATCGAGGAAGTGGTGCTACAACTCAATTCCAATAAGGTATGTGTCTCTGACATCAGAAGTTGTGAGTACAAATCAGTTTTTTTTTTATTAATAATTTTTATATTACATTTCCTCCAGATGATTAGCTTGCTTGCCAGAGCACTGCTGTCAAAGCAACCTTTAACTGGCCTCTATTTTGATGTTACCATCACGCCTGATGCTTTCCAGCTTCCTGAGAATTTATTGGCAGAACAGGCAGATGAGGCTGAGCCCATGTTCAAAGCAATAAAGATGAGGATTATTCAGTCAAAAGATGGTACCTCGGTGTTGTATGCTGAAGTTGGGCATGACTTCGTTGATATATTCTTCAGCCTGCTTTGCATTCCAATTGGATCCATAATCAAAGCTTTTGGTGAATGGTCACCAAATGGCAGCATTGATAATCTTTACAAGAGTGTGAATGAGGAAGCATGTGTTAAACAAGAATGCCGAAGCCTGCTTCTATCACCAAAGCTGCCCCCTTTCTTTGGCTGCAGCAGCAATGTACTCCATGTGGAAGAGCTACCCTCTGGAAGTGTGTCACGCTATAATCACGAGGTGAATCCAAAAGAACCCATTAGAGGAGGTACTTGTAGGGCATATGTCAAGGAAGGTTCCACAAACTTTATGGTGACCGATGATCTTCATATCTCCAATTTCTCTTTGGCCAATAGTCTCAAAGCCATTCGCGCAGCCAAGATTCCAAAGGAGAAGCTTGTGGAGAAAGAGCTCACTCTTGACAAAACACAGGTAAATCCCTACAAGATTTGATCAAATGATTTCCAACATGAAGTTGAACATTCTGACTCGTGAAAACTAGCCCATTCTACTATTTCAGTTTCTATGTTGTTGCTCACTCATGTGGGTTTGCTGATTAACAGGTTTTGAAGCTACTGAGAGCTGCAATGCTGAGTCGTGGCGCACTCAGCAGCGTGCTCTTGCCTAAGTAGCAGCATCAGTTGAAGCGTGGCAGGATTTCTGGAGTACTCTGATCTGGAGCCAGAAGATGTGAAGAAGATATTAGCATATATTGCCATATTATTACTCTTGATGTTCGGCCCATGATGATGCATGTTGCAATCGTGTCCTATCTGATGTGCCTTATTGTAGCATGCTTTGGAATTAGAATGTTTTGAACCATTTACCTGCAGTATACGCAGGATCTCGTTTAATCTTGCCCCTTTAAGTAGCTCTTGAATTCTTTTTTCATCCTTTCAAGAAAGGTCTGGCTGCCTCCAGGGTGTAGGTACACCCACATGGACAGTAAATAAAAAAAAAAGTACAAAACAAAAATAAAAAATATGATCTTTTTTACATCAAACAATATCAAAAGTTTTAGCTTCTTGCAAAATTTTGCGACCAAATAACAATCAAGAAGCCCTCAACAAAAAAATTCAAAATCACTACTCAAAAGTGCAAAAAGCTTTGAACACTGATTTTGTTATTTTTGGTAAGGGCTTCTCAAATGTTATTTGTGGACGAAAAATTGCAAAAAGCTAAAGTTTTTGTGTCCCAAAATTTCAGATTTTTTTAGTTCTATTTTGTATTTAGAAACTGTTCATGCGGATGGACTAGGGAGTATTGTTTTACATGATAATACATGTCTCATTAATAAAATAAAGATCCAGTTACAAGCCACGTAACATCGACATTACATGACTGAAAAGATAGGATAATCTTATACAAAAAACCAGTGTCTGTCCCTCTCCACTAAAAAAAGGAGACAATCACCTCTTCACCTGAGGTCGACGCGGCTCTACCACTGATCAGCAGCTTTACGGACCTCCAAAGTAGTTTGCTTGAAGCAAAACCATTGTCGTTGAAAGAATCAAACCGAGACAACGTGTCCTTGGACACGCCATCGAACTTCAGAACTAACACCCCTACATGACTACGACGTCGGAGGAGAAAATCATAATTGTCAGCCTCCAACCACAGACCCGGCACAAGATGCACCATCTTCGAGCTGTCACTTGCATAGACAACTGTCTCCGCGTATTCCTCGACGACAAAACCTCCCTACTCCAGCATGACGTTGGAGACAACGCCGCAACAACGGGGACAGAGCAAAAGGAGAGACACACTTGATAGAGTCACCGTCGCCGCCTCGCCGACACCATCCATGAACCATAACACTGCCGATCTGAAGGATAGACCCGGGAGTAGAAAATCCAATCTCCTTTCTTTACCCCGAGAGCACGTACTTCTATAGCTTGGCCTACAAATTTTGAACGCTTACAAACCTTCCGATTATTAGCACCGTTATGGCGACGTTAAGATCACGACAAAGAAGTGCACCGAAAGAGGAAGAAGACGGGCGACGGATGGGGGACGTGGGTGAGTGGCGCAAAGGGGAAGGAGTGGTAATTTGAGGAGAATTGTGAAGTATCGGAGGTGTTGTTTTGATTTTTCTTAAAAGGAGGTTAAACCTCCAGCAGTCCGGCCTGTGCATTTTGATTATAATTATTAGCAAAGTACATAACAAAAGTAATAGCCCTTCGTCCTCGTGCATCGCCTCCCCAGGGCGCGCCACGGGGCGAACCATAGAACCACCAGAAACCACCTCCTGCGGCAGCCTCTCCTTCCGCCTTGGCCATCGGTGTAGGCCGTGGTGGCGGCTAGCCAAGCGCCGATTGGCATGGGCACTGGATCGGCGGGGACATGACTAGCGGGACGAGTGTGCACAAGGGCTAGGGTTGTGCGGCAGTGACACTCGCCTCCATGCTCGCGGAAGCTCACGTTCTTCCCAACCTATGGTGGGCGGACTTGTGTCGTCGTTGGCGGGGCCCGTGGCCAGCCGACGACGCATAAAGGGGTCAGTGAGGGATGTTGCATCCCTACCGGCGTTCCGGCGACTACGCATGCCGTCATGAAGTGGCTCGACGCGGATCCGAACAGCTGTTGGTTCGGAGTGGCGCGACTTTCGATGAAAACCGTGGCGACCTCGGTAATCACGGGTGATACGTCTCAAACGTATCTATAATTTTTGATTGTTCCATGCTATTATATTATTTGTTTTGGATGTTAATGGGCTTATTTATACACTTTTATATTATTTTTGGGACTAACCTACTAACCCAAGGCCAGTGCAAATTGTTGTTTTTTGCCTATTTCAGTGTTTCGCAGAAAAGGAATATCAAACGGAATCCAAACGGAATGAAACTTTCGGGAGAGTTATTTTTGGAACAAACGTGATGCGTGGGACTTGGAGTGGACGTCAAGCAACCAACAAGGAGGCCATGAGGCAGGGGGTGCCTACCCCCTGGGCGCGCCCTCCACCCTCGTGGGTCCCTCGTGGCTCCACCGACCTACTTCTTCCTCCTATATATATCCATATACCATGAAAACATCCAGGAGCACTACGAAACCATATTTCCACCGCCGCAACCTTCTGTACCCAAGAGATCCCATCTTGGGGCCTTTTCCGGAGCTCCGCCGGAGGGGGAATCGATCACAGAGGGCCTCTACATCAACTCCATGGCCTCTCCGATGATGTGTGAGTAGTTTATTTCAGACCTTCGGGTCCATAGTTATTAGTTAGATGGCTTCTTCTCTCTCTTTGGATCTCAATACAATGTTCTCCTCAATCTTCTTGGAGATCTATTTGATGTAACTCTTTTTGCGGTGTGTTTGTCGAGATCCGATGAATTGTGGTTTATGATCAAGTTTATCTATGAACAATGTTTGATTCTTCTCTGAAATCTTTTATGTATGATTAAGTTATCTTTGCAAGTCTCTTCGAATTATCAGTTTGGTTTGGCCTACTAGATTGATCTTTCTTGCAATGGGAGAAGTGTTTAGCTTTGGGTTCAATCTTGCGGTGCTCGATCCCAGTGACATAATGGGAAACGACACGTATTGTATTGTTGCCATCGAGGATAAAAAGATGGGGTTTATATCATATTGCTTGAGTTTATCCATCTACATCATGTCATCTTGCCTAATGCGTTACTCTGTTCTTATGAACTTAATACTCTAGATGCATGTTGGATAACGGTCGATGTGTGGAGTAATAGTAGTAGATGCAGAATCGTTTCGGTCTACTTGTCACGGACGTGATGCCTATATACATGATCATGCCTAGATATTCTCATAATTATGCACTTTTCTATCAATTGCTCGACAGTAATTTGTTCACCCACCATAATACTTATGCTATCTTGAGAGAAGCCACTAGTGAAACCTATGGCCCCTGGGTCTATTCTCCATTATATTAATCTCCCATTATCAAGTTATTTCTTGCACCGTTTATTTTGCAATCTTTACTTTGAATCTATATCACAAAAATATCAAAAATATTTATCTTATTATCATTATCTCTATCAGATCTCACTCTCATAAGTGACCGAGAAGGGATTGACAACCCCTTTATCGCGTTGGTTGCGAGGTTCTTATTTGTTTGTGTAGGTACAAGGGACTTGTGTGTAGTCTCCTACTGGATTGATACCTTGATTCTCAAAAACTGAGGGAAATACTTACGCTACTTTGCTGCATCACCCTTTCCTCTTCAAGGGAAAACCAACGCAATTCTCAAGAGGTAGCAGCGGGCGATGAAGGTGTCGTGGGCATCATCTCCTTGTCGAAGGCATCGTCGGTTGCAATCACTGTCACCGTGTTCCGGCTGCTCCGGGGGAAACCCTCGAAAACCCTAAATCTGGGTCTACCGGATCCGACGATGGTGGTGTCTTTGAGGCCCTTCTCCCTCTTAAGGGCATCGTTTTGGAGCAGTGTTGCGTGGAGAGGACAAGAGGAGGAGCGGTGTTGCATCTACCGCATCGATGACAGCTTCTCCGCAGCGTGGCGTAGCGGAGTCTCAGCATCAGACGTGTGTTGATGGGCGTGCGTAGGGCGGTGACACTATCTGGCGTCGTGGCAATGTCGATAGTAGAAGGGCCTAGCAAGGTGCTACCTCTTCACTACTAGGGAAAACCTTATGCACAGAACTTTAGCAGTAGCGCGGGTCAAAGAAGCACGCTGGTGCTAAGTAGCAGTAGCGCGCCTGTGCAAACCGCGCCGTAGATAAAGTTTTAGCAGTAGCGCGTCTTGTTCTAAACACGTTACTACTAAAATTTCCACGGCTTAGCCGATAGGCTACACATAGTAGTAGCGACCTATATCGAACCGCTCTACCGCTACTTTCTTTCTAGCAGCACGTTTTAATCTAAACTCGCTACTGCTAAAGGATATAAAATTAAATGGAAAGCACATAGAAAGGTAATTGAAAATGAAAGAAATAGAATAAGGTGAAAGGAAAAAATAAAATGTGAAGAAAACTAAATGAAAAATGGGGAAAAAGAGAAAGGAGTAGCAGTAGCGTGTATCCCAGAAAGCGTTGTAGCTAATGTAGCAGTAGCGCGCTTTCTGGAACGCGCTACTACTACTTCTGACTTAACCACGGGGTTCGTCCTTCCCCATGGCCACTTCCCTCAAATCCAGCTCTCCACTCTCGCCGCTGCTGCCGCCCGTCGGCCGCCGTGCGCTCTCCGCACACCCTCTACGCCGCCCCGACCCCAGATTAAACGCCGCCCCCGCCCCCGACCTCAACGCCGCCCCGGACGCCGCCCCCGACCCCGACCTCGACGCCACCATCTGCCGCGCGCCCGAGCCCCGACCCCGACCTCGATGCCGCCTGCCCCTCCCTCGTCGCAGGCACCCGAGGTGAGCACGCCTGCTCCTCCCTCTCCCCTACCTCTGCCTAGGGTTTCTTTATATTTTAGTTGCATCAAATTAGTTAGGGTTCATGTAAGGGTGGAAACGAATCGGATGCGGATGCGGCTCAAATGAGTTAGGGTTCATGTAAGGGTGGAAATGAATCAAATTTCTAAGATGAATCATAAAACGAGTAAAATTTGACCACTTATTTCACTTTATAGTTGGATAATTGGAATATCCGCTACCACTTTCCACCCCTAGCTTCATCAAATTAGATGGTAATTAGGGCAGTAGTTCCTAGGTACTAATTAGTTAGTAAGAACTAGGTACTAATTAGGTACTAGTTTATTTTTATTTATAGTAAGTTTATTTTTAATAAGAACTAGTTGAATTAATAGAACTAGTTAATAAGAACTTGTTGCTATTTTTTAGTTAAAGCAATTTTTCCCGCATCAACGTGGACGATGCCTATCCCGCATCCTCGTCGTCGAGTCGGCGGAGGACGACACCTGCTTGACCAGATGGGCCATGTTCGGGACTGGGCTCCGCCGGGGTGGTACTGGGAGGCGCTACCTACCGGGGGGCGCAGGTTGGTGAGGAGCCAGCCTGTCGTTGACCCGAACCTTCTTTGGTGGCGGTCACGTGGACCAGTGACGGTCCAGAGGCTCGAGGACCCCGCGGAGGTGGTGCGTCACCGTGTCAGTGAGGAGGACGCGCACGTCCGTCGCTACTTGTTTGCGTTGGAGCACAGGTTCTCCAATACCTGGCAGGTTCTCCAGGGATCTCACTGGAGCTATGATCCCGTGATGGTTCCTTCTCTGTGGGTGTCCACCGCCCGCGCCGATACCCGTCGTGTGCTAGGGTTTTCGTTGTATTAGTGATGTTATATGTATGACACTATTCGGGATGTATTAGTGATAATATTCGACGATGTATGGATGCATGAGATGATTTACTTTTGCTTATTGAATGCATGCTAATTTTAGTCCTATAAGATATTTTGGAATGTATATCTTGTGTTGCTCAAATAGGATATGTGCTTGCCCAAGTGGCCCATCATGTTTGCAGGTTACACCTCCGAGTGACCTATGTTTTACCGGAGTGTTGATTCATTTCTGTTCCGGCAAATTTCAGTCGCTCGATATGTCCTATTTTAGCAAAGGTCATGCCGGATTTTTCCGTGAATTTTGGCATGACTTGTGCCAGAAGATGTAGGAAATATCGAGTGCCCCGGATTTGTGTGTTGAGTATCCTGTTAGTTGTCTTCGATCGATTTTCAATTAATGTTTTAACTATGAACATAGGAAATGTCTGACGACGAAAAGGATTTCGGTATTTGCAAATACTGCGAAGATGAGCGCGGCCTATGCGACAAAATCTTCCTAGATGATGATAGGCGCTTCAGCATCAAGCTGGACGAGAACTTTGAAGTGGATACATTAAGTCACAACGACAAGTCTTTTTTCGTAATTAAGCATGACATTTGCTTCAACTTATAATTTAAGCATGACATTAAGCATGACAAGTCTTTTTTTACTATTCTACTAGCGTATCCCCTGCCATGCAAGAGTTTTTGTATTGGATAAGATAGGTTTCAGTCGTACTATGGAGGAAAAGATAGTTTACTTGAAGACCGAGCATGGTTATATTTTCCATGCAAAATTATACAATTCAGACGACTACACCTATTTTGGATGCAAAACATGGCGAGCACTATGCAAGACTTATGCATTTGAGCCTGATATGGTTATCACCTTTGATATTCGTCCGAAAGATGATATTGAAGGTAATACTGACATCTGGGTCGATGTGCAGACGCCTCCGGTTATACCATTATGTAAGTTTCTCAACCATATTTATGTCTTTGATATTGTTTATTCAAAAATAGTTGACAACTAATTTGTATTGTCAGCTTATTTCGGTGCAAGCAAACATGTCCAGCGCTTGGTAGACAGGACCTACTACTGTCCCGAGGCTGAACTAAACTGCGAGGAGCTAAGTTATTATGTTTCATGGCTTGAGGATCTTGATACTGTCAAGACAAATTTTCTTTCTGTATTTAGAAATGTTAGTGCTGAAAACGTGCGACCAATAGTGTTCGTAATGAACTACGGTCACATCTATTTAGGAAGGATGGTAAGATTTTTACTATTTGTCCTCAGTGCATTTTTTCCATACATTATTTTTGAAGCTAAACTTCATTGCTAAGTATATTACCATACGATGTTCTTCAACAGGGACTCCCGATGAATGTTGTGCCTTATGGGATCGAGACTAAAGGTACCATGAGTATTATTAGCTTATGACCAAGATATCCTACAGATTACTTTAGTGCATTCAAGATTAGCGACGGATACTTAATAGTGCAAGACTGGACCAAATGTGTGATGGAGAAGCACAGAGAAGTACTAGGGGGTAGCAAACAGATGCGCTACCCACGATTAGGAGACAGGTTCATCTGCATGCTCCAAGTTGATCAAGGAGGAGAGCTACACATGTTTTTATGTTATTTTACCTAAAAGAGAGCAGCAAGAGTGATTAGCTAGCTAGAAATGAGTTTGAGGATGACGATGTGCTACACTATTACTATGATGATAAAATAGCTAGTGTTGGTGGTAATGACTATGATGATTATTATTAGCTAGTGTTAGTGGTGATTAAATAAATACTGTTGATGGTAATGTCTATGATGATGATTAAATAGCTTGTGCTGGCGGATTAGATTCAAGTGGAGGCAACATGTGGTGCACATCGAAAGTATTACTAGTCCAAACTAATCAAGTTTGGATTAGTAGTATACTTTTGACATGCACCACATATTGCCTCCACTTGAACCTAATCCACCTTCATTTGACACACTGTTATGGACATAATGATGTAAACCTCATAACTGGTATTGTACCAATATTTGTACGATGACGCATAAATACACTAAAAATAAAAAATAAAAAAGAATACTAGTAGCGATGGAGAGAAAACACGCTGCCAGTAGTTACAATAGCAGTAGCGTGGGAGTGAACGAACGCTGCAGCTATTTGTCCTAGCAGTAGCGCATGCGGGCACGCGTTACTGCTAAGCAATAGCTGTAGCGCCTTATTAGTAGTGCGCCTACCCGCGCTACTAGTGAGCACAAAATCAGCGCTACTGCTAGGGTTTTCCCTAGTAGTGCTTGAGCACTGCGTTGGATTTCCTTGAAGAGGAAAGGATGATGCAGCAAAGTAGCGTAAGTATTTCCCTCAGTTTTTGAGAACCAAGGTATAAATCCAGTAGGAGGTTACGCGCGAGTCCCTAGTACCTGCACAAAACAAATAACTCCTCGCAACCAACGCGATAAGGGGTTGTCAATCCCTTCACGGTCACTTACGAGAGTGAGATCTGATAGATATGATAAGATAATATTTTTGGTATTTTTGTGATAAAGATGCAAAGTAAAATAAAAGCAAAGTAAAAAAAAGGAAATAACTAAGTATTGAAAGATTAATATGATGAAGATAGACCCGAGGGCCATAGGTTTCACTAGTGGCTTCTCTCAAGAGCATAAGTATTTTACGGTGGGTGAACCAATTACTGTTGAGCAATTGACAGAATTGAGCATAGTTATGAGAATATCTAGGTATGATCATGTATATAGGCATCACGTCCAAGACAAGTAGACCGACCCCTGCCTGCATCTACTACTATTACTCCACTCATCGACCGCTATCCAGCATGCAGCTAGAGTATTAAGTTCATGAAATCAGAGTAACACCTTAAGCAAGATGACATGATGTAGAGGGATAAATTCATGCAATATGATAAAAAACCATCTTGTTATCCTCGATGGCAACAATACAATACGTGCCTTGCTGCCCCTACTGTCACTGGGAAAGGACACCGCAAGATTGAACCCAAAGCTAAGCACTTCTCCCATTGCAAGAAAGATCAATCTAGTAGGCCAAACCAAATTGATAATTGGAAGAGACTTGCAAAGATAACCAATCATATATAAAAGAATTCAGAGAAGATTCAAATATTGTTCATAGATAATCTTGATCATAAACCCACAATTCATCGGTCTCAACAAACACACCGCAAAAGAAGATTACATCGAATAGATCTCCACAAGAGAGGGGGAGAACATTGTATTGAGATCCAAAAAGAGAGAAGAAGCCATCTAGCTAATAACTATGGACCCGAAGGTCTGAGGTAAACTACTCACACTTCATCGGAGAGGCTATGGTGTTGATGTGGGAGCCATCTGTGATGGATGCCCCCTCCAGCGGAGCTCCGGAACAGGCCCCAAGATGGGATCTCGTGGATACAGAAGGTTGCGGCGGTGGAATTAGGTTTTTGGCTCTGTATCTAATCGTTTGGGGGTACGTAGGTATATATAGGAGGAAGGAGTACGTCGGTGGAGCAATAGGGGGCCCACGAGGGTGGAGGGCGCGCCTGGGGGGTAGGCGTGCCCCCTACCTCGTGGCCTCCCTGTTGGTTGCTTGACGTAGGGTCCAAGTCTCCTGGGTCTTGTTCGTTCCAAAAGTCACGTTCCCGAAGGTTTTATTCCGTTTGGACTCCATTTGATATTTCTTTTCTTTGAAACCCTAAAATAGGCAAAAACAGGTATTCTGGGCTGGGCCTCTGGTTAATAGGTTAGTCCCAAAAATAATATAAAAGTGGATAATAAAGCCCAATAATGTCCAAAACAATAGATAATATAGCATGGAGTAATCAAAAATTATAGATACGTTGGAGACGTATCAAGCATCCCCAAGCTTAATTCCTGCTCGTCCTCGAGTAGGTAAATGATAAAAAAGATAATTTTTGATGTGAAGTGCTACTTGGCATAATTTTAGTGTAATTCTTCTTAATTGTGGTATGAATATTCAGATCCAAAAGATTCAAGATAAAAGTTTAATATTGACAGAAAAACAATAATACTTCAAGCATACTAACAAAGCAATCATGTCTTCTCGAAATAACATGACCAAAGAAAGTTATCCCTACAAAATCATATAGTCTGGCTATGCTCTATCTTCACCACACAAAGTATTTAAATCATGCGCAACCCTGATGACAAGCCAAGCAATTGTTTCATACTTTTGACATTCTCAAACTTTTTCAATCTTCACGCAATACATAAGCGTGAGCCATGGATATAGCACTATATGTGGAATAGAATGGTGGTTGTGGAGAAGACAGAAAGGGAGAAGATAGTCTCACATCAACTAGGCGAATCAACGGGCTATGGAGATGCTCATCAATAGATATCAATGTGAGTGAGTAGGGATTGCCATGCAACAGATGCACTAGAGCTATAAGTATATGAAAGCTCAACAAAAGAAACTAAGTGGGTGTGCATCCAACTTGCTTGCTCATGAAGACCTAGGGCATTTTGAGGAAGCCCATCATTGGAATATACAAGCCAAGTTCTATAATGAAAAATTCCCACTAGTATATGAAAGTGACGAAATGAGAGACTCTCTATCATTAATATCATGGTGCTACTTTGAGGCACAAGTGTGGTAAAGGATAGTAACATTGTCCCTTCTCTCTTTTTCTCTCATTTATTTTTATTTGGGCCTTTTCTCTTTTTTTATGGCCTCTTTTCTTTCCCCTTTTTTTCGTCCAGAGTCTCATCCCGACTTGTGGGGGAATCATAGTCTCCATCATCCTTTCCTCACTGGGACAATGCTCTAATAATAATGATCATCACACTTTTATTTTCTTACAACTCAACAATTACAACTCGATACTTAGAACAAAATATGACTCTATATGAATGCCTCCGGCAGTGTACCGGGATATGCAATGAATCAAGAGTGACATGTATGAAAGAATTATGAATGGTGGCTTTGCCACAAATACAATGTCAACTACATGATCATGCTAAGCAATATGACAATGATGGAGTGTGTCATAATAAACAGAACGGTGGAAAGTTGCATGGCAATATATCTTGGAATGGCTATGGAAATGCCATAATAGGTAGGTATGGTGGCTGTTTTGAGGAAGGTATATGGTGGGTGTATGATACCGGCGAAAGGTGTGCGGTATTAGAGAGGCTAGCAATGGTGGAAGGAAGAAAAGTGCATATAATCCATGGACTCAACATTAGTCATAAAGAACTCATATACTTATTGCAAAAATCTACAAGTTATCAAAGCAAAGTATTACGTGCATGCTCCTAGGGGGATAGATTGGTAGGAAAATACCATCGCTCGTCCCCGACCACCACTCATAAGGAAGACAATCAAAAAATAAGTCATGCTCCGACATCGGTTCACCATACATGCATGCTACGAGAATCACAAACTTTAACACAAGTATTTCTCAAATTCACAACTACTCAACTAGCACAACTTTAATATCACCATCTTCATATCTCAAAACAATTATCAAGCATCAAACTTCTCATAGCATTCAACACACTCATAAGAAATTTTTACTATTCTTGAATACCAAGCGTATTAGGATTATTTAATCAAATTACCATGATATTTAAGACTCTTAAAATAATCTAAGTGAAGCATGAGAGATCAATAGTTTCTATAAAACAATTCCACCACCGTGCTATAAAAAATATAAGTGAAGTACTAGAGCAAACTATATAACTCAAATGATATAAGCGAAGCGCATAGAGTATTCTAACATCCAAATCATGTATGGCTCTCTCAAAAGGTGTGTACAACAAGGATGATTGTGGTAAACTAAAAAGCAAAGACTCAAATCATACAAGACGCTCCAAGCAAAACACATATTATGTGGTGAATAAAAATATAGCTCCAAGTAAAGTTACCGATAGAAGTAGACGAGAGAGGGGATGCCTTCCGGGGCATCCCCAAGCTTTGGCTTTTAGGTGTCCTTAGATTATCTTGGGGGTGCCATGGGCATCCCCAAGCTTAGGCTCTTGCCACTCCTTGTTCCATAATCCATCAAATCTTTACCCAAAACTTGAAAACTTCACAACACAAAACTTAAAGTAGAAAATCTCATGAGCTCCGTTAGCGAAAGAAAACAAAAGACCACTTCAAGGTACTGTAATGAACTCATTCTTTATTTATATTGGCGTTAAACCTACTGTATTCCAACTTCTCTATGGTTTATAAACTATTTTACTAGCCATAGATTCATCAAAATAAGGAAACAACACACGAAAAACAGAATCTGTCAAAAACAGAACAGTCTGTAGTAATCTGTAGCTAGCACAAGATCTGGAACCCAAAAATTATAAAATAAATTTCTGGACGTGGAGAATTTATCTATTAATAATCTGCAAAAATAATTAACTAAATATCACTTTCCAAATAAAAATGGCAGCAGTTCTCGTGAGCGTTAAAGTTTCTGTTTTTTACAGCAAGATATCAAGACTTTCCCGAAGTCTTCCCAACGGTTCTACTTGGCACAAACACTAATTAAACACAGAAAAACACAACCAAAACAGAGGCTAGGTAAATTATTTATTACTAAACAGGATCAAAAAGCAAGGAATAAAAATAAAATTGGGTTGCCTCCCAACAAGCGCTATTGTTTAACGCCCCTAGCTAGGCATAAAAAGCAAGGATAGATCTAGGTATTGCCATCTTTGGTAGGCAATCCATAAGTGGGTCTCATGATAGATTCATAAGGTAATTTAATTTTCTTTCTAGGAAAGTGTTCCATGCCTTTCCTTAACGGAAATTGGAATCTAATATTTCCTTCCTTCATATCAATAATTGCACCAATCGTTCTAAGGAAAGGTCTACCAAGAATAATAGGACATGAAGGATTGCAATCTATGTCAAGAACAATAAAATCTACGGGCACATAATTCCTATTTACGATAATAAGAACATCATTTATTCTTCCCATTGGTTTCTTAATAGTGGAATCCACAAGGTGCAAGTTTAAAGAGCAATCATCAAAATCACAGAAACCTAACAAATCATACAAAGTCTTTGGAATCGTGGAAACACTAGCACCCAAATCACATAAAGCATAGAACTCATGATCTTTAATCTTAATTTTAATAGTTGGTCCCCACTCATCATAAAGTTTTCTAGGGATAGAAACTTCCAACTCAAGTTTTTCTTCATAAGATTGCATCAAGGCATCAACGATATGTTTAGTAAACACTTTATTTTGACTATAGGCATCAGGAGAATTTAGCACGGATTGCAACAAGGAAATACAATCAATCAAAGAGCAATTTTCATAATTAAATTACTTGAAATCCAAAATAGTGGGTTTAGCAACATCTAGGGTTTTAATTTCTTCAATCCCACTTTCATCAAATTTAGCATCAAGATCTAAAAACTCCGAATTTTTGGAACGCCTTCTAGGTAAACGTGGATCATATTCAGTCCCATCATTATCAAGATTCATATTGCAAAACAAAGATTTAATAGGGGACACATCAATAACTTTTAGATCTTCATCTTTATTTTCATAGGAACTAGAAGAACACGCTCTTATAAAGGCATCTTTCTTAGCACGCATCCTAGCGGTTCTTTCTTTGCACTCATCAATGGAAATTTTCATGGCTTTGAGAGACTCATTGATATCATGCTTAGGAGGAATAGATCTAAGCTTTAAAGAATCAACATCAAGAGAAATTCTATCAACGTTCCTAGCCAAATCATCAATCTTAAGCAATTTTTCTTCAATCAAAGCATTGAAATTCTTTTGTGAAGTAATAAATTCTTTAATATTAGATTAAAAATCAGAGGGAATCTTATTATAATTTCCATAAGAATTTTTGTAGGAATTACCATAATTATTAGAGGGATTACTAGGATAAGGCCTAGAATTAAAATTTCCTCTATACGCGTTGTTACCAAAATTATTCCTACCAAAAAAATTCACATCCATAGATTCATTATTGTTCTCAATCAAAGTAGACAAGGGCATATCATTAGGATCAGAAGAAACACTCTTATTAGCAAATAATTTCATAAGTTCATCCATCTTTCCACTCAGAACATTAATTTCTTCTATCGCATGCACCTTTTTATTAGTAGATCTTTCAGTATGCCATTGAGAATAATTAACCATAAGATTATCTAGGAGTTTAGTAGCTTCTCCTAAAGTGATTTCCATAAAAGTGCCTCCCGTGGCCGAATCTAAAAGATTTCTAGAAGCAAAATTCAATCCGGCATATAAATTTTGTATAATCATCCACAAATTCAAACCATGAGTAGGGCAATTACGTATCATTAATTCATCCTCTCCAAGCTTGTGCAACATGTTCATGGTCAAGTTGCTTAAAATTCATAATATCGTTTCTAAGGGAGATGATCTTAGCAGGAGGAAAATACTTAGAGATAAAAGCATCTTTGCACTTGTTCCAATAATCAATATTATTTTTAGGCAAAGACAAAAACCAAGCTTTAGCATGATCTCTAAGCGAAAAAGGAAATAGCTTCAACTTAACAATATCGTTGTCCATATCTTTCTTCTTTTGCATATCACACAAATCAACGAAGCTATTTAGATGGGTAGCGACATCTTCACTAGGAAGGCCAGAAAACGGATCTTTCATGACAAGATTCAGCAAAGCGGCATTAATTTCACAAGATTCATCATCGGTAAGAGGAGCAATCAGAGTGCTAATAAAGTCATTGTTGTTGGTATTGGTAAAGTCACATAATTTAGTGTTATCTTGAGCCATCATGACAAGAAAGCAATCCAACACACAAGCAAACAAAAAGCAAGCGGGCAAAAAGAGGCAAATAGAGAAAGAGAGGGAGGATAGAGAGAGCGCGCGAATAAAACGGCAAGGGTGAAGTGGGGGAGAGGAAAACGAGAGGCAAATGTCAAATAATGTAATGCAGGAGATAAGGGTTGTGATGAGTACTTGGTATGTTGACTTTTGCGTAGACTCTCCGGTAACGGCGCCAGAAATGGCTCGTTGTCGGGAGTCAAACCTTGACTTGCGCGAACCACCCCGGCAACGGCGTCAGAAATTCTTCTTGCTACCTCTTGAGCACTGCGTTGGATTTCCTTGAAGAGGAAAGGATGATGCAGCAAAGTAGCGTAAGTATTTCCCTCCGTTTTTAAGAACCAAGGTATAAATCCAGTAGGAGGTTACGTGCGAGTCCCTAGTACCTGCACAAAACAAATAACTCCTCGCAACCAACGCGATAAGGGGTTGTCAATCCCTTCACGGTCACTTACGAGAGTGAGATCTGATAGATATGATAAGATAATATTTTTGGTATTTTTGTGATAAAGATGCAAAGTAAAATAAAAGCAAAGTAAAAAAACAAAGGAAATAACTAATTATTGGAAGATTAATATGATGAAGATAGACCCGGGGGCCATAGGTTTCACTAGTGGCTTCTCTCAAGAGCATAAGTATTTTACGGTGGGTGAACGAATTACTGTTGAGCAATTGACAGAATTGAGCATAGTTATGAGAATATCTAGGTATGATCATGTATATAGGCATCACGTCCAAGACAAGTAGACCGACTCCTACCTGCATCTACTACTATTACTCCACTCATTGCCCGCTATCCAGCATGCATCTAGAGTATTAAGTTCATGAAAACAGAGTAACGCCTTAAGCAAGATGACATGATGTAGAGGGATAAATTCATGCAATATGATAAAAAAAATCTTGTTATCCTCGATGGCAACAATACAATACTTGTCTTGCTGTCCTTACTGTCACTGGGAAAGGACACCGCAAGATTGAACCCAAAGCTAAGCACTTCTCCCATTGCAAGAAAGATCAATCTAGTAGGCCAAACCAAATTGATAATTCGAAGAGACTTGCAAAGATAACCAATCATACATAAAAGAATTCAGAGAAGATTCAAATATTGTTCATAGATAATCTTGATCATAAACCCACAATTCATCGGTCTCAACAAACACACCGCAAAAAGAAGATTACATCAAATAGATCTCCACAAGAGAGGGGGAGAACATTGTATTGGGATCCAAAAAGAGAGAAGAAGCCATCTAGCTAATAACTATGGACCCCAAGGTCTGAGGTAAACTACTCACACTTCATTGGAGAGGCTATGGTGTTGATGTAGAAGCCCTCTGTGATGGATGCCCCCTCCGGCGGAGCTCCGGAACAGGCCCCAAGGTGGGATCTCGTGGATACAGAAGGTTGCGGCGGTGGAATTAGGTTTTTGGCTCCGTATCTGATCGTTTGGGGGTACGTAGGTATATATAGGAGGAAGGAGTACGTCGGTGGAGCAACAGGGGGCCCACGAGGGTGGAGGGCATGCCTGGGGGGTAGGCGCGCCCCCCTACCTCATGGCCTCCCTGTTGGTTGCTTGACGTAGGGTCCAAGTCTCCTGGGTCTTGTTCGTTCCAAAAATCACGTTCCCGAAGGTTTTATTCCATTTGGACTCCGTTTGATATTCCTTTTCTTTGAAACCCTAAAATAGGCAAAAACAACAATTCTAGGCTGGGACTCCGGTTAATAGGTTAGTCCCAAAAATAATAAAAAGTGGATAATAAATCTCAATAATGTCCAAAACAGTAGATAATATAGAATGGAGTAATCAAAAATTATAGATACATTGGAGACGTATCACAAGGTGAATGCATTGATCTCTCCTGAAGATGGGATGGTGGAAGATGGGGGCGGCAGACTATAGAGCATGCCCATGCGGTGCGCGCTGAGTGGCTGCTCAACTGGTTGGTGCTCTGGGATTTGCTGGCGGGCGGCTTGGTGAAGCCCCTGGATTACATGGTGTGTGTTGGTGCGAGGTCAAAGCACAACATCAAACTTGTAGGTATGGCGATAGTGTTTGCCAGAAAGGTGGCTTTGGGTTGATTCATGTTTTTATTTTGTAAGGTTTGTTGAATAATTTAATATAGATGGATGTGTGATGCACAAGCCAGGGTTATCCTCCTATTCAAAAAAGAAAAAGAAAAACCATAACAAAAAGTAATCAGGATTGAAACGTACAAGATCTAAAATAAACACCTACTATTAAGTTGACCTGTTTTCCGCGTTAACACCTTGAAGAAGGAATAAGCAACATTGTACCATCGTTGCCATGTCCAGCCAAAGATGGACAAGACAAGGATTTTTATCTTGATGATTGAAACCAACCACCGAAGGTCGGCACATCAGCAAGGAGACAAAGCCTTGAAGGTAACAACGCAACTTCATCGCTGTTGAGCCCAACCAATTATGGCCAGAATATCAGTTTTCACCCTGGATATGAAGCAATGTTGCAATCATCACCTTGAAGATGGATCTTTTGGAAGTCACGTTAGCCAGTACTCCCAAAAAGGCATTGGCGGATTAGAGGGTCCATTACGCGGTGCGGATCATATCACAGTCACCCCACACATGCACGAACAAGCATGTAGCATCCGCCATAACCCTGGGTCTGCTGCCTCAACATCCTCTATGTGAGTCGCTGCCACAACATCGCACGCCACCCAACCTGTTGGTCGTAACTAGCCAAGGTTGTCACCTGAACGTCCACAACGCGTAGCCTACCCACAAGATCGAGATAGGTAGGCGCAATAGTCATCATCGGCGCCTTGGCTGCCAAAGCCGTGGGGCGCACAACCTTGACCACCCGCACAACCCGACGGGTACGATACTGGGGCATCACCCTACCGCGAGGCCTCTGCCAAACTTCGCACGATGCACTACCATGAGAGGCCACATCGCAACCTCAATTCCATCTTCTAACTTGGTGCCGACGCCGTCATCCACCAGCCCGATAATGGCTTCCAATGTCGACACTAACAGATCTGCATCCTTGCATCAGTGCTCCACTATGCTTGGGAAAAGAAGGTGGTGTGGCGACTCCCATGACCACCATGGCTTGCGGCCGGTACGACATGCCACAACGGACCGTCTGAATGGCAAGGGGGCGAAAGGGGTAGCCATGACCCTAGAAGCACCCAATCCCCGCGGCATCCCATGGTCACCCTGTCACGCTAGGGTGTGTCGATCGGGCGCCCCGGCAGGCATGCCGGTCACCATGGCTGCTAAGGTCCTATATAGTAGCCATCGACATCAGGGGCAAGTAGAGGAGCCGAAACCCGTACTCGTCGCCATAACAAAGGCCTTCGTCTTCGGCATTGGCAGGTCGTGCACGACCTGTGCGCCCGTCACGTACAACTGCTTCATCAAGTTAGAGCCATTAGAGATGGAAGAGGAAAGGGGGAGGCATGCGCCGATGCCAACCCTGTCGAGGAGGAGGTGTGCGAATCACCCTTCCGCTAAGCGCGGATCTGGTTGGTTTTTACACTTTTGCTATGCCTTGCTCTATATGATACTCCCTCCTTTTTGGTTCATTAGGCCTATCTTTTTTCCTTCAGTTTTTTCATTTTTCTAGTCTCGTTTTCATTCTCTTCAACACGGACTAGTGCATGTTGCCGCTTCTGCTCATTTAGTGGGCATACGTGCATGCGCTGCAGTTAATGCATATTACAGCACGGCGAATGAGAGCGCTAATTGCACCGTTTTGCAACCTACAATTTGTTGCAGCACTCACAATCTACCTTTTTTTGAATCGACACTCACAATCTACCTTGATTGAAGAGTTTTTTGAATTGGGCCCTTTAAACCAAAAGGGAGGTAGTACCAAGTGGCATTAGCTCAGACGAAGGGAGCGAGAGAGCTATATCTTGCCTATTGTGAGATGGTACTCCGTCTCGTAGTAGGCGATCGCCAGATGGACCGACCCAATGTGGGCTCCTGGGAGCGGGTTTTAGGAAGCTTCTATGACTAGTTCAGACCGATTTTAGAAGTTTATGTGCAGGTTTTTTGTATTTTTCTTTTGGGTTTTCATTTTATTTTATTTTTCAATATATGTCTACATTTTTCGTATAGATCTGGAACATTTTCTTGTTCATTTTCAATTATTTTCTTTGGTTTTTATTCATTTTATTTATTTTTCCAATAAATGTCTACTTTTTTCAATACACTTTACACATTTTTCGTATAGATCAGGAACATTCTTTTGATACAAGGTTGAACATTTTTCTAAATGCATGTTTTAAACATTTTTTTGAATACGTGTTAAACAATTTTCAAATACACGTTAAAAAGTTTTTGAATGCTATGAAACAATTTTTTACTATGCAAACATTTTTTTCATTTTATAAAAATATTTTCAAAATGTATCAACATTTTTTTAAATGTCACGCATATTTTTTGAATAGTACAAATATTCTTTTCTGAATTATGCGAACATTTTTTTACGTTGTATACAAGTTTCAAAATTCTTTGAATATTTTTTTGACATGCGTGAATTTTTTTAAATGTCGCAAACATTTTTTTGAAAGCTATAAACATTTTTTTTAAAAAAAATCACAAACAAACTGGTTACACTGCAATAACATTTTTCTAGTGCATGCTGAATGTCTTCTTTTCAATAAGTAAACTAAGTTTTGGAATATATGTGTTTAAAATATGTTAGAAAATTTAAACATAAGTAAAAAACCGGAAGATTTTTTTAGAGAAAAAAAACCAAACGAATGAAGAAGCAGAGAAGAAAACGAATGGACATGCAGATGCTACTTGGGCTGGCCAATATTGGTGATGGACGGGCACCCCTTGCGGCGCGTAGAGGGCGGCGGGGAGACAGGAAACGGGCATGCCCTTACGCTTTTTTGCTTGTTAAATCTCGAAAAATGTTCACATTTTTTATAAAAAGATCCTAAAATAGTCGGAAATTAAAAATCATGGATTTTAAAAATATAACAAGTTTTTTATTAATTAAAAATGTTACTGTACAACGAAAAATGTTTTGAATTTCAAAAAAATGTTCTCCGATTTCAAAGTTCGTTCATGAATTTTAAAAATATATTCCCAAATTTCAAATACTGTTCAGGAATTTGGAAATGTTATTGGATTTAAAAATGTTCACAAATATGTTTTTTTTCAAAAATGCAAAAAATGTTATGAAGAATTTGAAAAATGTTCACAAATTTGATTTTTTTTCCAAAATTTAAAAAATGTTTTGAAGAATTTGATAAATGTTCTGAATGTTTTTTTAAATGTTCCAAACTTTAAGAAAGGGTGACACAGCCCATGGACTTTGCATCGTAGCAGTGCACAGGCATCCCAAAAAAAAAAGATTGAACCCACGTCAAATCCACTGACACATACATCGGACTGAGCAGCAAGCCCGATTAGCTATCTCATACCTTGAATTGATATATGCAATCATACTGACACATACATCACGCGGCAAGCGTTATATGCCATACCAAACCAGTGAACAAAAATGTTTCCCTCAAAATAAAATAAAATTGCCTCTTCGCCTTCCTCTTGAGAAATGGAAGATCTGCATACCACGTAGAGACTCTTCGCGTGAAGCTTAACCCCTTCAGATTCCACCACCCAAAAGCATTTAATTCTGCTGTTACCGATGCCCACCAAGGCCGCTATGGAGGATATTTAAAGGGTCCATATGCAACTCCTAAGTTAATCAGAAGGTAGAACACCTACGAACATAGTACTCATCGACCATGTCAAGCGACGGCGAACCAACAGTTACTGTGAAGCTGTTCATCGAGAAGGAGATGAAAAGGGTGATGTTTGCTGAATCTGGCAGGGAGTTCGTCGACGCCCTCTTCAGTTCCCTCACGCTGCCGCTCGGCACAATCGTTCGTCGTCTCGGTAAGCAATCTCAGATAGGATGCCTTGATGAGCTGTACAAGAGCGTGGAGAATCTCGGTGGAGATCACTTCCAAACCGCGGCATGCAGAACCATGCTTCTTCGTCCTGTCAATGCTGCCGGGTTTTATTGCGATAGGCTTGAGGTTAAAGTGGATGATATCAATAAAACTGGGTACTACTTCTGCCCAACGAAGAGGCAGTTTAGCTCCGTCTGTGGTAGTTGCAATTGCAAAGCTGACTGCCAGGCATACTTTAGGGAATATCCACCGAATTTGGGGGGCACTGTATGGGACAATGAGGATGGGGTATTTGTTAAAAGTGGTCAGAAGTTCATCATCACTGATGATCTCCAAGTTACTCCTTCTTCTACAAGCGTCGTGTTTTCCCTATTCGACAAGCTTGGGCTACAAGGGGAAGTCAAGCTCGAGGAGAAGGTCGTCACACTCAATTCCAACAAGGTTTGTACACAAAACTGTAACTGCGTGTCAATTTTTTCATCGTGGAATGCCATAATTAATTGGTTATCATAAGTTCACAAACATCGTCATTTCTTGCGGATAACTAGCCTGCTTAAGAATGCATTGATGTCCAAGCAACCTTTAACTGGACTGTGTTTTGATGTTGCAATCTCACCAGACGCCTTAAACCTTGATCGGCTCCTTCAAAGTCTGCCTCAACAAGAAGCCAATGAGACAAAGCCTGTGTTTAGTCCAATCAAGATAAAGCTTGTTATTAGAGACGACAACTCCTCAGTGTTGTATGCTGAAGTCGGAGGTGATTTTGTGGACATTATCTTCGGACTGCTTTGTGTTCCACTTGCATCCATAATTAACACTTATGGTGCATGGTCACCAAATGGGTGCATCAATAGTCTTTACACGAGTGTTGATGGGAGCGCAAAAGAATGCATAAAACAACAATTCCGAAGCTTACTTCTTACACCGAAGTTGGCAGCCTTCTTTAGTTGCAGCAAAAATGTAATACAAACAGAAGAATTAAGTCCAAAGAGTTTGTTCGTCAGTTGCTTTACGTGCCGTAACTTAAGTTACCGATGCGGCTGCCTCTACCCTTCGTCGAGAACATTTGATGAGACGAATCCAAAGTCCCCAACCAATGGAAGCGATAATACTGCTAAAGCATATGTCAAGGGAGGGCTCAGAAACTTCTTGGTGACCAATGATCTGCGCGTATGTCATTTCTCACTGGCTAACACTCTCCAAGTCATGCGTGCAGCTAAGATTCCAAAGGAGAAGCTTGTGGAGAAGGAGCTCACTCTTGACAAGACCCAGGTAAAAATAACTATTAACTTTTTTGTTTTTCAGCTTCTCTGTTGTAACACTGACAGATGTAGGTTTGCTGGTTCGCAGGTCTTGAAGCTACTGAGAGCTGCAATGCTGACTCGCGGCGCACTCAGCAGCGTGCTCTTGCCTAAGTAGCAGCATCAGTTGAACTGTGGCAGGATTTCTGGAGTACCCTGATCTGGAACCAGAAAATGCGAAGAAGACACTAGTATATTTTGTCATATTACTCCTGTTGTTCGGTCCATGACCATGCGTGTTGCAATTGTTTCTTATTATGCGTCTTGTAGTAACTACGTGGAAATCAACAAAGTATTTCCTATCTGCGATAATTCGGTTACATACCGATATCACCATTCCAGCATACATCAATGGGCACTCACAGAAAATTAGGGATCTATGTGAGAAATAACAATTTATCCGTCAATCAAAATTATTCATAGCCCGTATGCTGATTCCATCAGCAATACGGATATTTTTCGGCATTAGGGAGAGAAAGTACCACAAAGAATGTCGAAAAATGAATTAGAAATGTTATTGACATTCAATCCTTATATCCACGTACTCAAAGAATCTAAACTAGAAGTTTAGATAATCATATATTTGTAACACATTGCAAATCTGCCACATACATTTACTGATAACAAGGTGTTACTAAATTCTATATTCCTGCAGTAAAGTGTTAGAAAGAGTGGAGGTACCTGATAAACCACTCTTCTCCCCAAATGAGAGCAAGAGGGGGAGAAAATATGACAACACGAGATATAATTTCTCATATGCTTTCACGGAAATAGAGGAAATCAAATCCTCAACCAGTAAATGTAATTCAACATCAAGTTTAAAGACACCTCACTGGATGCTCATAATCCAAAGACCGGCATAAATGTGCACAAATGTTTTGGTGCTGGGACATCGAAACACATTGACTCCATTTGTTGTAGGAAATCACAAGGAGTTAAAAAGGAATAAATATATTATCCACAAACTTCAATGATTCCATCAAAATCATATAAACTAAAGACTACATTTGTCGACGTATAATTCTTCTCAAATTGGTAAAACCTTTTGGGACCTGAACCAAAATCCATGGTAGAGTGCCTCTTGCACTCATATTGGTTCACATAAAAGGAAGCAAGTAATGAAGAATAGCACTCGCTCTGCAAACGAGTGGTATTTACCGCAGTAATACCTACTCCTCATAAGTATCTTCCAAATGGAATACTACAAACTTCTCATTCATAGACAAAGTCAATGAGGTGGTGAGAAAGCGAGGCTTGTAGCAAAAGGGATCACGCAGAGACCCGACATCGGTTACGATATAACATACCAGCTTGGTATGAGTGGAATTATGTTTCGATACTAAATATCATTGGCAATAAAAATAATAATATTATCCATGCAGTTGATGGATGAAGTGGCTACATACTCATATGAGTCACTCATTTCGGAAATCTCTATTGAAGTCCCTGAAGGGCTTATACTTCCGAATACAAAAGCAAATCGCAACAAGTTTTGTGTAAAACTTCATAAGTCACTCTATGACTTGAAATAGTCGAAAATCATATGATACTACCGATTAAATGAATCCTTCTTCAAAAGGATTACTTGAATAATGATGATTATTTTAATAAAGGAATCCAAATTTTGATTTCCTTTCATCACCTCAGTGTATATTGATGACCTCATCATCAATGTCTATACAAGACCTAAACATACACATAATCATCTCCAGGCAGAAAAATTGGATTTAACCAAATTTATCTTACAACTTGAGCATTCTCTCAAGAATACATACCGGTCTACATATATCCAAGACATGTACGAGAAGTTCAATGTGGATATATCATACCAATAAAAGACATGTAATATGGTCATAGTACCCCTGATAGGGTACAAATCCATTCATACCTAGGGGTGATAATGAAGTGATATCAGGACCTGAAGTTCTATATCTCACTAATGTCATTGCACTCATACCATTGCAAACTACGTCAGGCCTGCCACTATATTTGCTATCTTTTTGTTCAGAGTGCAACCCCTAACAAAAGGTATATGGTTGATATAAGAAATATTAGCTTATATGGTTGATATAACAAAAGGTATATGCTCGCAATAAATCTAGGAGAATTCCATCAGGAAAATAAAAAAATATGACCATAATATGATGTAATGATATTGGCTCCTTATTTGATCCCAACAATGCCATATCAATGACTGAATTCACTATAATAGTCTTCTCATGAAAGTCATCTAAATATACTTTAACGACTATTTCCACTTATCATTCTTTAAAAGCATTGCAAAATATGCATGGCTCAGTAGAATGATTAACCACACTCGAAATCATGTGGTTGAAATTCATCAGAATCACATAACTTGATTTTATCAAGATTCTACCACTTGTGTTACTCAATACCTACAGGTTATATGAAGAGCAATATCATAAAGCACACTGCTTGAAATCACTTATCCTTACGAATTACAGAAAGTGAGGAAACAATTTGCAAACAAAATATTGTGAAAATCCTACAGATATTTCACAATGCCATGGTCATGTCAATGGAATTGGTATGACACATCCTCCAGATGTGCAAACTTCATGGGGAGTAATCTCCAAAACTATAACCTGTTAAAAATTGTAAGATTGCATATGTTGTACTCTTTTTCCCTTCATGAGTTTTCCCCTAATGGTTTCTCATAAAAGGTTTTTAACGAGACAATATAAACACAAGTGTCCGTATATGTCATACACTTTCTCCTTATATTTTTTCCACTGTGTTTTAAAGGAGTTTTCAATGGCATATCATATCGCACTCTTTTTCCTTATGAGTTTTCTATCAAAGTTTCTCATAATGGTTTTTAATGAGGCAATATCATATCAAAGATAATACGTCATACTTTCTATTTTCCCTATCGGGTTTTTTAAAGAAAGTACTCAAGACATTAATTGTTCTCCAAACTCATCAATGATTTTTCTCCTTCTTCAAAGGTTTTTCTCATATGAGTTATCAAGAGACAATAATCATTATATGTTGCATCATTTTCTCCTTATTATTTTTCCCACTGGGTTTAAAGGAGTTTTCGCAACATATCTGCACTATTCTCCTCATATTTTTCCCACAGGGTTTTTGGAGGAGACATTCAAGATTATTCAAAGAATTTGTCAGGATGATGGATGTACCAAAGAAGAGGCGTTGTACAAGGGGGAGTGTTAAGAATAGAATAGTTGCTTATTAATTAAGCTAATTAGGATTAAGTTAATTGTTAGATAGGTTGCTTGGTTCTCAAGCAACCATGTACTTGGTTCTCAAGGCAACTATGTAATTCCTTGGCTCTCAAGTAACTATGTGTTTACTTGACCGCTAAGCACCATGTGTACTTCCGCCTGGGTATAAATACCACACTTCTATCATCAATAAAGACTGATGGATCATCTTTCATTTAAACAGTCTATACTGATGTACGCCCGTCAGTTTTTTCCTTCCATTCCCTGCATTTTTTGTGTTTATAGGCCATTTTGAAGAGAAGTGGGGGCATGGACGTGAAAATCTAGCCACTAGTGCATTTAGTGAAAGAGGGACCCCTAAAAAAATTAGTGAGAGAGGGGGAGTTAGAGTGACGCGTTACTCGCCCCGTGTCTTTTACCCGTATTAGCCTATCCCTTTTTTTCTCCTTCTCCTTTTTTTATTTTTCATTTTTCATTTTTCATTTTGAATTCATGATTTTTCGAATCCATGAATTCACTGGTGTTAGTTGCATGTACACTATCAAACACACAATTGTAAGTGGTTGCGTCCCTCTCGCAACCGCAAGTTTTCAACCCGACTGCAATAGGGGGTTTGTGTGTGTGTGGGGGGGGGGGGGGGGGGGGGGTAGGAGCGATATGTGGTTACCAAGAGGGTACTTTTTTTGGAGCTTCGGTGATGGTATTCTGAATCATTGAGGACCATGCTACCCTAGAAACCCTAGCTACCAGAGAGGCGTTGGCTCTAGCTAAGGATCTTTATGTTCAGAGGATTTTTGTGGCATCGGTCCGCAAGGTGATCATTGAAGCGATTAAAAGTGGTATCGTTGCAAGCTATGGTGCGGTAGTTCATGAAATAAGGGAAATATTCTTGGGCTTTTGTTTCTTTTTTTAGCCATGAGTTTAGGACTTCGAATGTTGAGACTCACAATCTTGCAAAGCATGCTCTGACTTTGGGGGTTGGCTGCCAGGCTTGGTCAGGCTGGTAGCTTCATCCTTTCCTGGCTAATCTTCTATTCCATCGACGGATCATTTCGCCCTTCCGCTAATCTATTCATCTCCGCCAACATCGTCCAGGACGCCGGCTGGTAGCTTCATCCTTTCCTGGCTTCGTCCATCAGCGATCGACACCCTGTTTCTAGTTCTCCAATCCTAGATATTGGTAACCGATTTATTTATTTTTGGATTAATGATCACTAGTAGCCTGGTAATTGATTAATTTTGACATTCCTGTCACTAGATTAAGAATAGGAGTATGACAAAATTATGTGTCCATGAAGCTAGGCATTGTCATATTGGAACCCGTAATGAATTTGATTGTCCCTGGGGCTAGGTTATGAGTATAACAAAAACAAAGTTTCCTCCCAATTGGTTATACTCGATCCTTATTTTATTACACACTAATTAGTCAATTTTATGTTTGATAAAAATAGCAATGGAGATGGATATTCATCCAAAGTTCTGCACCAAGCGTAAAATTAAAATGAAAAGATATTTCGATGAGGGAGCCAGTTCTGCATCTATTGATTCAGAATCCGTAGAGGAGTCATTTAGGTTCAATTATCTTACATGTGTTGTTGATCGAACTATAAGTTCACTTAGCACGAGATTTGAGTGATTTTCTTACTATTAAGATTTGAACAATATCTAGGGTATGAAAGACATTTGGTTTCTTGTTTATTACCCCCGTACGGGTTTATTAGCCCCGTTTGTATTATGGGTCAAACTTTGACCTTTGATTTAACTAACAAAAAAAAAGTAATCTACCACAAAATAGTATCATTGGAAACCTCTTTCGAATATGAACCCAACAATATAAGTTTTGTGACCTACGACTTATATTTTGTATATCAAATCTACAATCAAAATTTGGCATGAAATACGATGGAACCAATAACCCAAATGGAGGTAGTACTTCAGTTAGGTTACGATCATTGGATGACACGGGTTCGATGTCTGCTTGTGTTAATCTTGAAGATAATTGATGGGGTTGAATAATTTTGCAAGATAATTTTGCTCCACAGTTTAGTTCAGAAATCTATGGGTCAACTTGTATTATGAATATTTAAAGAAACACTCCTTAATATATCCTAATGTTGTAGTTGCATACATAATTTTTTTGACCATTCATGTGACGATTGCATATGTGGAAATAAGGTTTTCTAAACTCAAGTTGTTGAAGTCCTACTTGCGTTCTACCATGACACAAGAAAGACTCAATGGATTGGCGACAATAGTACTTGAAAAGGATGTCCTAGAAAAGATTAAGTATGAAGATATGATTGAAGATATCATTTCAAGAGATACTAGTCTGATTCTTCTTTTTGGTAGAACATGAGGTTAGTTAATTGTTTTAATGCCCTTCTACTAATTTTTTAGAAATAATTTAGATACATGTCTAAATATTGTACAAAATAAAATAAACTTGTAATTATATAATAAAGTGATAGTATGCTTTAGGTACATATGTTCTTTAGTTATATGATTTAAAAAAATGGACCAAATTATGATTTTTGCCCTCGGGCCTCAAATTTCTGGAGATGACCATCATTATGGGTGGACAAAGATTAGAGACCATGTTGGCTATGGACCAAACAACTTGAGTAAACTTGCATTAAAAACATATGTTTGATCAACTCATTGTGAGGGCAACATGTACTACCTTGGACCTTCACTTGTAATGATATTTTGATCATTTTTTAAAATTCGTAGGGGCGTCGCAATTGACATGCTAGAATATGGCAACTTCATGTCGAACTTTCCTTCTGTTTCATATTGTGTGACCCTGATCAAGTCTTTTCTAAAGTTGAATGGGCTCCTTTCAAGAACAAAGGGTGCTAAGTTTCCTTCTAAGGGATCCATAGATGTCGGTTCCCCTCGCCTTTGGGTGCCTTCTAGCACCGACGAGGTGGGGGGACCTTGGTCTGGGTTGTCTCTATAGTCTCTAGTCATCTGAGCTTTAATTTGAGTTAAGTCTTAGGTGTCTAGCTGGCGGTGATGAAGCGATGTTGCCATTGGCGATGATAAATAAAGTCATGTCCATCATGTGTGGAGCTTCAGGCAAGGGCATCATTTTTTTTTTGTATTGTCTACTGATCGATGGCGTCCTACATAGGTCATGGTGTTGTGGCGTGTTTTTGCTCTCTGGTTCCTTCCCCATTCGATGGAGCTTAGCCAGGTTGAGCTCCTTCGGGGAACTGGCGAGATTTGTGTTTTCCTCCTTTGTCTGACTAAAGTTGGGCTTAATTTCTGGACCACTTAAGTGTCAGGTTCTCCAAGATGGTGACCTGTCCAGGTCATGATCGTTGATGTCTTCTGGTCTATATCGACGACTTCCTGATGGGTTTCAACAAGACTGCTTCACTGAGACATTGGCCTGGAGTCAGCAACGAGCTTTGCTATGCATAAGGGAGACAACACTGATTTCTTCAAAGACTTGTCTATAATTTTTTATTCTCATAAGGAAGGTTTTGTAAGGTTTGATTTTTTTTCATAATATATGGCCTTCAGACTTCTCGTGAAAACATAAATCTGAATGGGCTCCAAGCGACATGGCAAAGTTACATGTAGCTAAACGCCTTCAAGTTGGAAAACAGCCTAAGATGCGTTCAAAGTTCAAACAAGGGAGTGCCTAGGGATTAGTTGACTGAATTTAAATTTCGGACCAGACACTTTTCCCCCACAACTGGCTAGATACGGGCGGAGCTACGCGAGTGGAAAAGCATCCCGCCCAGCCCATGCAGAAAAGTTCATATGTGTAGTCCAACACACTGCATGCAACACCTTATATCCTTGGCTTCTCTTTCAGGTAAGCTAAACTACGTACTAAAGCTAGCTAGCTTCAAACCAACTCCCTCCCTCTACGAGTCTACGTATGTATCAGTATCTGGTTAGCAGCATGAACAAAGAACGACATACTCTATAGATACACGAATGTGCTAAAAATCTTATCTAAAGTAGTATTGTTTTTCAAGCTAAAATACTGTAATACGACAAAAACCAAGTAAGTATCAACAAATAAAGACATATACCCCACAAAAAAGACACATACTAAAAAAACAGAAACTCAAACTCTTGCAACCAAAATACAGAAGCCCACCAAATTCTTGGGCTTAAACTGAACTAGGAGGAATATAATAGGGAAATTTCCCCAAAAAAGAATACTTCTAAAAAGGAATAAATTAGTGTCATTGGTATTACCCTTTAAGAAAAAAAGGAAAAACATTCGAAACAATGAAGATCTATAAGAAAAAAAGGAATTAGTAGCTTTGTTATTTACTTTCCAGAACGAAGAAAATTTTAAAAATCGTAATCAAAATATTTAGTTTTTCTATTGTTGAATTAGTGGCATTGGTATTAGCTTTTAAGAAGAAAGAATACATAGAAAAAACTAATACAAACAATGACAAAATTTCCACACTATATACAAAAAAGTGCACTTTTTTAAATATGCAAGAACAGGAATATTATTGTGTAATTACTGACATTGGTATTACCATTAAAGATACCTAAAATAAAATGATAATAAAACCAAAATTATAAATTTTTCTAAGGAAGAATGAATTAGTGGCATTGTTATTGCCCTTTAAGAAAATGAATAAAAGTCTAAAGCAAACAATGACAAAATTTACACAAAAATTGCTATTTTTAAAATATGCCTGAATAAATATATGATAGTAGAAGTTTTGCAAAACCTAAGTTTCCTATGAAGGAATGAATTAGTGGCATTGGTGTCACCCTTAAAAAAGAGAAGAAAAATTAAAAGAAAACTAAAACAAGATTTAAATAACTGTTTTTATAAAATAAGAATGAATTAGTATTGGTATTACCCCTTAAGAAGAAATAAAATGAAAAAAATAACATAAATTGCACACAACTTTACACTGAATTGCATTTTTTTAATATGCAAATATTAATCATATAATAATGCAATTTTGGCACATATTGTACAGTATTCGTGTGTATATATTTACACTCACGCAACATTTCGAAAACTAGATGATACCATGCACGTTGTTGCGGGGATATTTTGCAATATTTCAGTGTGATTCGTTGCATGATACATGCATATTGGAAGTAATAATATAAAAAGCTCAACTGAAAATACATATAATTTATTATGTTTGATTACTATATAGTTGTAATTTTTTATTAATTATAAATAGCATAATAGAATGAAATTTCTTATGTATGTTTGGATGTTGAGATGAGTCTTTTTTTCATGCATGTTTAATAATGAAGTGGCATGCTTGCATGTAGAGAAATATGATAGTGGGGGGTGGACATTTTCTCATGCATGTTGTGGGACGATATGGCATGCTTGTATGTTGAGAGAAATAGTTAGTGAAGGCTAGCTATTTAGATATAGAAGATAGAAGATAAGCACAAAAAAATATAAAAACAAACTAATAAACGAAAATAAAAAATAAAAGCAAAAACAGATAAAAACAGAAAAACAAATGGACAAGGGGGTTGGTGGGTCGCTCCTAGTAATGGGCATCAGCCTATTAAGAAATCGACTGACCAAAATATATGTTCAGTCCATTTAGCACAAACCAAGCACTTGAGAGAACATACCAGAAAAAAAAGCATGAACCACAAAGCAAGATCAATGGCACACAAAACCGACTACTCCAAAATAAAATTTCAGTCGGCTTACAGAAGTTGATCAATGGCACCTAAATTGAACATAACCGAAGTTGATCATCGACGAGACATTTCCACTTTCTCGTGAGTAATTCGATGCAGAAGTTATAGCAAAGTCAATGCGATAAAAACTATTCCCTTCTTTTCGGTTTATAGGGCTTATCTCAAAATTTAACTTTTTCTATTTTGTAAGGCTCAATTTGGTTGTTCCCCATCACAAGTTTAAATTCCAAGGTGCATTAAATTATTGCATGCAAGTAAGAGAAAATTGACCAATGCATGTACTTTATGCATGCATGCATTGTAATTAATGCATTGATAAATATAATTTTTTAAGAAAAACAAAAGCATCAATTAGGTACTTTTGCATACTACAAAAGGTATTCTACCACTCACCATCTATCTTAGTTGATGAGATTTCTGAATTGAGCCATATAAACTAGAAAGTAGGGAGTATTCCACTCCAGGGCAGAAGCTTTCATGTGGAAATCGAAGAGCTAAACATAACTGCTAGGCCGACTCTTCGCCCCGTGCGTTTCGTCCGTCGTTTCCGCTTCAGAGCAAGTACAATAGAGCTGAATCAGCGGGCTATAAAGAATAAACTAGTATATTTCTGCTTAGTTGGAAGAAAGAGAAGAGAAGAGAGAAGGTAAGCGGGCTCTTCGTGAAGAGCTAGCTCTAGCACGTGCTCCTAGGCGCTTTGTGAGAATGAAAGGTGGGCCACATAATAAAAAAATAATACATTTTTTTGATCTACTATTGTACATATTAGTTAAGATAGGTTGTAAATGACATGACACTGGCTTATAACCAGCAGGTGGCTATACTACTAAGAGGTGCTTGGATCCAAGGAACTATTTTTAGTCTGACTAAAAATAGTCTTTTTTAGAGGCTAAAGTTCCAAGCACCCCTGACTAAAGAGAGGTTAGGACTAGTCTTGAGGCTAAAATTTTTTAGTCATAGGAAACCTACTAAAATATGTATTAGCCCTCTCTCTCATCATTTAATGCCTCTCCTTTAACACATGCGAGTTCTGGATTGAAGAGTTTGGAGAATAATAAATGCTCAATAACTTGATTTCAGTCTCTTTAGTATTTGGATCCAAACATGGGTAAGGCTAGCAAGTTTTAGTTCCACTACTTTTAGTCATGAAACTAAAATGTATCCAAGCACCTTCTAACCATGCTCTCAGAACGTGACGTCTCGTGAACTTCCCGAATCCATAGCATGTAGCAGTAGCATATTTAAGCCCCAAGGCGCCACTCTGCAGGCCAGAGCACGCATCCCCATCGATCACCATCTCTACCATGGCGACGGAAGAAGAACCGACGGTCGACGTGAAGCTTTTCGTGGACAAGGAGAAGAACAAGGTCCTCTTCGCGGAGTCCGGCAAGGAGTTCGTCGACGTGCTCTTCGGCTTCCTCACGCTGCCTCTCGGCACCGTCGTTCGCCTCCTCGGCAAGCAGTCCCAGGTCGGATGCCTCGACGAGATCTACAAGAGCGTGGAGGAGCTCTCCAACGACTTCTTCAGAACCGAGGCCTGCAAGGCGATGCTGCTTAGGCCCATCAGCACTGCGGCGAAGCAATGCTGCGACCTCAAGGTCAGAGTCGAAGACACCAAGCACAGGGAGGTCTATGTTTGCGGCCACACGAGCTGCTGCGCGAAGGCCGACGGCTCGTTTAGCTCGGTCCCCGGCGCTGCCTGCAAATGCGGCAAAGTCATGGGGCAGATCCCTGGAGAGTGGCCGGAGAATTGTGATATCACTTTTGCTACTGGTTCTGCAGATGGAGTTTTTGTCAAAGGATGCTTGAAGTTTATCGTGACTGATGATCTCCAAGTAGCACCAGCCTCAACTTCTCTCATGTTGTCACTTTTTAAGAAGTTTGGGGTGGAGGATCCCTCCCGTCTTGAGCAGAGGATGATCCAGCTCAGTTCAGTCGAGGTTTGTCATCCAAACTCAGTTTTTTTTAGCTAATTATTCCAATTATTCTTTTATAAAACTCGGCAATATTCCGTGTATTGGTCTTATAATCCCTTTTTACTTTTACAGATGACTAACTTGCTCAAGAGATCATTGACGTCGAAGCAGCCTTTAACTGGTCACTGTTTTGATGTTGCCATCTCAAATGATGTTTCAGCCCTAGAGATGGTACTGGAGAGTTTACATCCTAAGCAGGGAAATGATGCTGAGCATGAGTTGGACAATGTGAGGATAAGAGTTCTTCGGACGAACAGCTCATCGCTGCTCTATGCTGAAGTTAATGACGATTTCGTCGAGCTCCTATTTGGCTTCCTGACCGTACCACTGGGATCCATCATTAAGACTTATGGTTCATGGCCATCAATTGGATGCATCGGTAATCTGTACAGTAGCATAGATGGAAGTGCTAAAGGATGCATCAGAGAACCATGCCAGTGCTTGCTACTATCACCAAAGCTGGCACCTTTCTTTACTTCTGAAGCTACTAAGTAAGATAGTGCAAGCTGAAGAATCAGCTCAAAGGAAGCAACAAATTAAGGCATGCTTCAAGTGCATCAAGACATTAGGTTTTCCCAAGCATGTCAACTGTCACGCGAAAGATCGACATGGCAATTATGTGAATTGCCGTGACACTGTAAAGACCACAAACCTCTGTGAATGTGATCCGAAATCCCCAAAGGGAGGAAGTGACAAGGGTAAAGGGTATGTCAAGCAAGGCCCTCAGAACTTCATGGTGACTGATAATCTGCATGTTCTTCCACTATCCTTGGAGAACACTATACAAGTTGTTTGTGAGGCCAAGATTCAGTCAAATGATCTTGCGGAGAAAGAATTCAGCCTCGCAAAATCTCAGGTTACTATCTTTGCCAAAAATGTTCTGCCATGTTGTTATCCTTTGATTTGCAAACAGTAGGTGGTATTGTTGATTTTTTTTATTGTAGCTGACGGAGCTACTGAAAGCCGCCTTGGTGACTCCCAAAGCTCTCAGCTCGGTGCTTCTGCCTCCGAAGAACAAGAAGAAGCTACCTCACCTCAGCTCCGGCCTATATTAGGAAGGACTATTTATTTTGTGATTCCTCTTGTTCAACTTGGGCTCTGAAAATTCGTATGCTATATCGTACTTGTATGTCCTAATTCCCCTCCTTGAACTTGAACTTTTAAGATATTTTGAACAATGTGGTGTCACCAAATTTCTTCTGAAAATGGAAGTTTTTATACATTGTAAGTCAACACGTATACCCACTTTTAAGGTTGGGTTCCACATCTACATCAGCGAGGCCACCAACATCTCAAGAACTGCTTTGTCTCATGCGACTTCATTTCGATTAGTTTATGGACCATCCTTTGTTTTCCCTTCCCTTGTGATCCTTCTTTTAGTTTTGGTTTAGGGATAGGCCAGGAGAAGGGGTCATGTCATCCTGACTCCTGAGATCCGTTGTTGATGAGGTGTTTGGTCGGTGGGTTCTGGGCGATGTGTTCCGTTTCGATTTGGTGGATTTTGGGTTTATGGTTATTGTGCTGATGCGGGGGTGCTACGGTTCGTTCTGGCGCTGTGACCTGTCTCTTTATTGGTGGTGATGTCTCATGGTTTTTTCTATTGTTGTTGTTGCTCTGCATTTGTTGGTCGGAGCCTTCGATTTCGTTGTTCCTCTGTTGGCCATGCCTTTGTTCTTGTGGATGTGGCTGACCCGTGCTCTGCTAATACAAGGAACACTGACGTAATCTTAGGACGATCCATCCACTTAGAAACAATAGCCACAACATTATATAAACACACTAAAAATGAGTGAGATTTCTAGAGATGCTCGGAGGCAAACAACAGGGCGAAGCGCACATACGCTTCTAGTACAAAGTATAATATGAAGCCACTGTATACATAAGTACTCCCTCCGTCCCATAATACAAGAACGTTTGTGTCAAAAATGTTTTTATATTATGAGACGGAGGGAGTACATAACATGCACAATAGAGTTGATAATCATTTTTTAAAACAACAAATGTCATTAGGACAAAGCCATACATCCCAACATAGAGCGGATGCTCCAGTTAGGACCAAATCCCGCAACCTATTTGACACGCAGCTCAACCAATTACCATATATGTATCTGCAAATGCTTCAAGGTGCAGGTAAGTTGGATGTTACTCCCTCCATAAAGAAAATATAAAAGTGTTTAGATCACTAATTAGGAAATACCTGATAAGAGTGGACACTGTCTGGACCGATCCGGTCATTGACCAAGCTGCCGTTTGGATTGGACCGGATAGACCAGGTTGGCGGCCCTGTTGTTTTAAGGGACCGGACCAAAGACACTCTAACCTGGGTTGGACCGAGAAGATCGAATGTGGTCAGCATAGAGCATGGCAATGCAGGGAGCGCGCTGGAGGAAGCAAGCCTCATTATGGAGGTGTCCGGCGGTTCTGGACCACTTAAATCTTCCCAAAACGTTTGAGCAGACAACCTGGTCACTACCTGAACAGGAGAGAAAAGGCAAGAGGCCACCCAACCGGATCCCCACTTTGTCTGGGTTGTTCACAAATCCCCATATCCGGTTATGGGGAGGAAATGGGGATGTCCGAAAATGTTCGTGATAGCCTCGACGGAGGATGTTATCTAGCCTGAAGGAACTACTCACACATGATCATGGAGACAACATGATGATGAAGAAGCCTCCAGTGATGGATACCCCCTCTGCGGAGTACCAGAATAGGCCTTCAGGTCGATCTCCTCGAAACAGAAACATGTGGGGGCGGAAAAAATTAGAGAAAAATCACTCGCATGGTTTCGCAAAATATGGAATTTATAGGTGGGAGAATGGACGGAAGGCAGTGACCAGGGGCACGTGGCCTACCCACACGGGTCAACCCCTGGGCGCGTGGGGCCCCTGGCTGGCCCCCGGTAAGTCCTAGCACTTTCTGGAATCATGTGGCCATGAAAAAAAATTATTAAATCCTCAAGGTTCTTTTTACCTACATAAATATGGATTTTTTGAAAAACCAAAAACATGCAGAAAACAACAACTACTTTTGAGCATTGAATTAATATGTTCATCCAGAAAAATAATATAAAATGTTATAAAAAGTATTCAAAAGTGAAATCTACCATCCTTAAGAGCATCTCCAGCCGTTGGCCCCCCCAGGAGGCGCTAAAAATCGCCCCCTGGGGACACACCGGCGCAAAACGCGCGCTGGGGACGTGATGCCACCCAGTCGCGGCGCCCACGAGATTTTTTTGAACGGCGCAAACACGGCGAGTTCATGCATATTTCGGCGACTTCAAACCAAATTCGACCAAACACGGCACAAACACGCCCACTCATACATATTTAAAGTATTTTACAAAAAAAACACTACTAGGCCCGCCCGCCGTCTCGCTCGCCTCGCCGGCCGCCACCCTTGTAGTTCTACATGCCGAGGAGGCTGTAGAACCGCGTGTAGTCGCCGCCGTCGTCGTCGTCACCGCCTCCGTCGTGGCCGCCGTCCCTACTGCAACCCTCCCCCGGTTGGCGCGGCGGGTTGGACAGTCCGGCGGCGGCCTCGTCGTCGTTGCTGTCAAGGATCACGACGCCGTGCTTGTCCTCGCGCCCACACTTGCGGGCGGCGATCTCCTCCAGGGCCCGGGTCTGCCGGGTCATCTCCGTCCGGAGGTAGTCGTCGCGCGCCCACTGTAGGGCGTCCGCATCGGAGAAGCCGCGCCAGGCTATCTCCTCGTACTCCGGGGGGAGACTGGGCTCCAGCTTGGGCGCGACGAGGACGAGGCGCCTGGGAGCGAGGGTGGAGTCGGCGATGCGGATATCGGAGCTGCGGGTAAGCCGGCTGACAAGCATGTCCTAGGGCTCCTGGGGCTCCGGCTTAACGGGGCGGAGGTAGGGAGAGCCGGTCGACCGACCGGACGAGGAGGAGGACGCCCCGGGATCCATGCGCCTCGGCATCCACGAGCTCCCACGACGGTGAGAGAAGGACGGCGGGGAGGGGTACTCCAGCCTCGGCGTGTTGCCGCCCTCGATGTACTCGAGGACGGCCTCCAGCGTGCGGCCGGGCACGCCCTGTTGGGGAACGTAGAAGAAATTCAAAATTTTCTACGCATCACCAAGATCAATCTATGGAGTAATCTAGCAACGAGGGGAAGGAGAGTGCATCTACATACCCTTATAGATCGCTAAGCGGAAGCGTTCAAGTGAACGGGGTTGATGGAGTCGTACTCGTCGTGATCCAAATCACCGATGATCCTAGTGCCGAACGGACGGCACCTCCGTGTTCAACACACGTACAGCCCGGTGACGTCTCCTTCGCCTTGATCTAGCAAGGGGAGAATGAGAGGTTGGGGAAGACTCCATCCAGCAGCAGCACGACGGCGTGGTGGTGGTGGAGGAGCGTGGTACTCCAGCAGGGCTTCGCCAAGCACCGCAAGAGACGAGGAGGGAGAGGGGTAGGGCTGCGCCAAGAAGGAGATTGAATCGTGTCTCTGGCAGCCCAAAACCTCAAGTATATATAGGGGGAGGGGAGGGGCTGCGCCCCCACCTAGGTTTCCACCCCTAGGGGTGGCGGCCAGCCCTAGATCCCATGTCTCCGGAATGGGAAGTGGTGTTCCCATTATGCTCACTCCTTGCTGAAACAAGGATCGTCTCGGACCATGTTCCACTCATCTTATCTTCAGGGGAAGATAGGATTCGATGCAGCCCACGTTTCTTCTTCGAAACAGCGTGGTTCGAGGTCCCTGGCTTCGACAACATCTTTCGGGAAAGATGGTTGAGAAGTGTTCAAGCCACGGGCCAGCAGCGCGGCCCTATGGAGTTTTGGACAGCGGTCGGGGGACGCCTGTGTGCAAGCCTCAAGGGATGGGGCGCGAACCAGGGGCGAGACGAGAAAGTTTTGAGGGCGAGACTTCTCGACGAGATTGCAATTCTCGATACTCAAGCAGACTTGCGTCCTTTCTCGGAGCAACAATGGGCGCATCGATACGCCTTGGAAGGGCAAGTCGAGGCGTTGCTTTGATCCGAGGAGGAACATTGGAGGCGTCGAGGAGGACTTAAGTGGACGCTCAAGGGCGATGCGAACACTGGTTACTTCCACGTGTACGCGAATGGCCGACGCAGGAAATGCCTAATCCTTAGACTGCAGACGGAGCAGGGGCTCCTCCTCTAGCAATCGGAGATTAGCAAACACATCTACGACTTCTACATCAGCCTGATGGGGACCGACGAGCCTCAGCGCGCTAGGCTGAGTGAGGACGCTTGGCTCCCAGCTCAAAAGGTCTTAGAGTCGGAGAATGAAGAGCTGGGGCTCGCGTTTCTCCCCAAGGAGATTGACGATGCTCTCCAAAGCATGAAAACAGACACGACACCGGGGCCCGATGGGTGGCCGGTGGCGATGTTTAAACACTTCTGGCCATTGTTGCACGATCCCATCTTCGCGGTGTGCAATGGCTTCATGCGCGGTTTTGTGGACATTGCTAGGTTAAACTACGGCGTGCTCTCGCTAATACCGAAAGTGTCGGGTGCGGATAATATCCGCCAGTACAGACCAATAGCGCTCATTAATGTGCCTTTCAAAATATGCGCCAAGGGATGTGCCACTAGGCTTACTCCGATCGCACACCGCACAATCAGTCATTCCCAATCTGCCTTTATTCTCGGTAGGAACATTTTGGAGGGACCATTAGCGTTGCAAGAGACCCTCCACGAACTTAGGCGCACGCGCGAACCGGCGATTTTACTAAAATTAGACTCCGAAAAAGCTTACGACTGCGTCAACTGGGACTTCCTCAGACAAATCCTGACGAGCCGAGGCTTCTCGCCGGTGTGGGTGCACAGAGTCATGCAGTTGGTCTCGGGGGGCCAAACTGCGGTCTCGGTGAACGGAGAAGTAGGGCACTTCTTCCGGAACAAGCGCGGCCTACGCCAGGGTGATCCCATGTCACCGCTCTTGTTCAACTTTGTGGCAGATGCACTTGCGACCTTGCTACGGAAAGCAACGGAGGCAGGCCATATCAAAGGGGTGTTGGGACACCTCATCCCAGGGGGGATATCGCACCTGCAATACGCCGACGACACGCTTCTGTTGTTCCAACCGGACCTGCACAGCGTGGCCACGATCAAAGCCCTGTTGATTAGCTTTGAACTTATGTCGGGGCTCAAGATCAACTTCCACAAATGCGAAGTGATGCCCATGGGGCTCGAGCCGTCCGAAAGTAGACGTATCGCGGACCAGCTCAATTGCAAACTAGGCAAACTCCCGTTCACTTACCTTGGCCTCCCGTTGGATGCCAAACGCATCTCGCTTGATGGCTGGGCGCCACTCTGGACCAAGGTGGGAGGGCGGGTTTGTCCGTGGAGGGGGAAGTTCCTCTCCTCTGCAGCTCGCCTAGTGCTCACAAATGCGAGCCTGTCCTCGCTGCCGCAGTTTGCGATGGGGCTATTCCTCTTGGCCGAAGGGGTGCATGCCAAGATGGACACACCAAGGTCCAGGTTCTTTTGGGAAGGTGCGGGACCCAAACGCAAGTACCATATGGTCAGATGGGACGCGGTGTGCAGACCCAAGGACCTAGGGGGGCTAGGGATCACAAACACACGGATCCTCAACATTGCACTTATGTGCAAATGGATTTGGAAGTTGTCGCAGGGGGCGACCGGTCTGTGGGTGGACCTGCTGCGCGCTAAGTATTTTCCCAACGGGAACTTTTTCGAAGGCAGGGCGCGGGGCTCACCCTTCTGGAGCGATATTCAAGCGGTGCGCCCGGCCTTTGCCCTTGGCGCCAAGTTCATCGTAGGGAATGGCCGCTCGGCCCGCTTCTGGCTTGACCTATGGCTGGGAGCGCAGCCCCTTTGGGCCCAATTTCAGGACTTGTATGTCCTGGCGGTCAACCCGGAGATGACGGTAGCGACGGCCCTCGCCTCCAACCCTCCCGCGATCCACTTCCGTAGAGAGCTAACGGGCCTTGAACAAGCACACTTAGAGGAGCTGCTTGGCCTGACACAATCGGTGACGCTGTCCACTTCCGCTGACACGGTCACTTGGGCTCTCACCCCGTCCGGAAAGTTCACGGTCAAATCCCTCTACCGCAGGCTGTGCCAAGATCAGGGACCGGCCTTCCCAATGCCGACGGGTTTGTGTAACGCTCGTATTCCGCTTAAAGTCAAGGTGTTCTTTTGGCAACTTTTCCGCAATAGACTTCCCACATCGGCCAATGTTGCAAAACGCAACGGCCCGTCTTCCGGCTTATGCGCCATTTGTAACACCATGGAAGATGCGAATCATGTGTTCTTCCACTGCCCTCTAGCGCGTTTTTCCTGGAGTGCAGTTCGTGAGGCCACTAACACCAATTGGGACCCGCAATCGGCCGCTGACCTGGCGGCCATAGTTGCGTCGACGACTGGTGGCAGTAAACACGTGCTTTGGAGCTGCCTCGGTGCCAAGCCTGGGCTATGTGGCTTACAAGGAACAAACTTGCCATCGAGGGAATCTTCCCATCACACCCTGCTAATATTCTTTACAAATGCAACATTCTTATGCAGCAGTGGAGTCCGTTGGCGAAGCACAAGGATGCTGAGAGGATGAAGCAAGCTCAAGATCGTCTTCGCCAAGTCTACGTTCTGGCTAGGGAGCCGTCCGCCGCTTCTACGACGTGAAGTGGTTTCTTTTGTCTCGCGAGCGAGTCTGCGTGCTCTATGCTCATGGTCTTTGGCCTGTAATGGACTCGCTTTGATTACTTTGGGCTATGGCCTGCCGTGACCTTGCTGTGCTTTCGCGCCAGCTGACCTGAGCCTCCGCGCTTGTTCCGTTTGTCCTAGTCCTCGTCTGTAAATGCTGCCTAAGTTGTGGGCTTTATTAAGTTAAAGCCGGACGCTTCTAGCGTCTTCGTTCTAATAATCTAAGTGTGCTGGGATTTTGAGTTGTTAATGGCAGTCATCAAATAGAAGAAAATGCTCACATGTCTGTGCAGTGCTGGTGCGTGTAGATAGAACAAGTCACGAGCGCTATATATCGTTATGTACTTTGGGGCCATAAGATTATTCAAAGGCACTAAGTTGACTTAACACTAAGGTCAGTACTGCATACCGTAAACAAACAAGCAGCAAAAAAAGAGAGCAGCAAGAGTACACCGATAGCAAATTAAATCTCAGCATGGATGCATACATACAGTCAAACATAACTGGAGTTCAGCAAGTCAAAATGACTTATTGAATCATGCATTTACAGCACCGCATCGATACTATGTTGCACGTTAAACATGTAACGTTTTGATTTGTGCTTAACCATACGCAGGCCACGCATCAACCCTTTGACTTTGCTGCCGTTGCCGCCATTGTTGCCATTCCCATTGCCAGGACATTTGGTGCCACTATTGTAGTTGTCATTGTCTTTGCCAGCGCCATTGCTGTCATTCTTGGCATTGCCCTTGTTGTGGACATTATCGTACTCTACCTCCATACGAGTGAAGAGGGCAAATTGTTTGCCCATAACCATCTCATTGCAGTCCTTGTCGAATACCATGGCATCCAAGAAGTCCACAACGATGAACCTGCACAAACCGAGGCTGATGACATTGGACCTACACAATTCGCTCGGTTGCCACTCCTCTGGCAGGTCATCATCCACCCAGATCCGCAACTTCTCCTGCGGCGGCTCCTCCCCTATGATGACGCCAGAGATGTCGGCGGCACAGGGGAGGCCACTTGATTCGCCGAACCAGAGCCCGAGCTCCAGAACATACTCCGCCTTGCCCCGGAACGGCATAACCCAGTCGCCAGCCTTACTTCACTCGCAAGTCGCAATGTGGAAGCAGTAGGTGCCGGCGCCCTCGGTGCCGGCAATGGAGAAGCAAATGGTGTCGTCGCCTACGAGAGCATGACCACAGACGTAGGCGTGCTTTCTGTTGGATGATCCAAAGTGGCAGCGGGAGGATGTCGCAGTGCCAGGTACTGGTACAAAAGGAGCGCGGATTCTCCGCCCTCCACACCAGGGCCTCGAATTGCGGCTTCGCCTCCGACTTGTCCGGATGGAGGATCCTATCGACGATGTACATGTCGCCGCCGTCTTGGCCGTCATGGAGGTGCAAGTCCGACGGAGGGACGGCGATGGACAACGGTGAGTGTTTGTGCTCGTGGAGGCTTGGCAGGCTCTCGATCCAGCGGTGGCCCTCACCTGCGTCGAAGCGGAACATGCGGTTCATGCGGTCATCCAAGGCGACCTTGTCCTCCGAGGCGGTGGCGAGGAAATGAACACGGTGATGGGTTGGCAGGCTGCATGATACCCTCCGTTCCAAAATTCTTGTCTTAGATTAGTCTAAATACGGATGTATCAAATCACGTTTTAGTATTAGGTACATCCGTATGTAAACAAATATAAGACAAGAATTTTGGGACGGAGGGAGTACTTTTTTAGAACGGAGACGCTAGAAGCGTCCGGCTTTAACTTAATAAAGCCCACAAACTTAGGCAGCGTTTATAGACGAGGACTAGGACAGACGACACGAGCGCGGAGGCTCAGGTTACGCTGGCACGGAAGCACAGCAAGGTCACGAGCGTGGAGGCTCAGGTTACGCTGGCGCGCAAGCACAGCAGGGTCACGGACAGGCCAGCGGCCAAAAGTGATCAAAGCGAGTCTATTACAGGCCAAGGCCAAGAGCATAGAGCACGCAGGCTCGCTCGCTAGACAAAAGAAACCACTTCACGTCGTAGAAGCGGCGGGCGGCTCCCTAGCCAAAACGTAGACATGGCGAAGACGATCTTGAGCTTGCTTCATCTTCTCAGCATCCTTTGCTTCGCCAACGGACTCCACTGCTGCATAAGCATGTTGCATTTGTAAAGAATATTAGCAGGGTGTGATGGGAAGATTCCCTCGATGGCAAGTTTGTTCCTTGTAAGCCACATTGCCCAGGCTAGGGCACCTAGGCAGCTCCAAAGCACGCGTTTACTGCCACCCGACGTCGACGCAACAATGGCCGCTAGGTCAGCGGCCGATTGCAGGTCCCAATTGGTGTTGGTGGCCGCTCGGACTGCGCTCCAGGCAAAACGCGCTAGGGGGCAGCGGAAGAACACATGATTCGCATCCTCCATGGTATTACAAATGGCGCATAAGCCGGAAGACGGGCCGTTGCGTTTTGCAACATTGGCCGATGTGGGAAGTCTATTGCGGAAAAGTTGCCAGAAGAACACCTTGACTTTAAGCGGAATACACGCGTTCCACAAACCGGTCGGCATTGGGAATGCCGGTCCCTGAGCTTGGCACAGCCTGCGGTATAGGGATTTGACCGTGAACTTTCCGGACGGGGAGAGAGCCCAAGTGACCGTGTCCGCGGAAGTGGACAGCGTCACCGATTGTGTCAAGCCAAGCAGCTCCTCAAAATGTGCTTGTTCAAGGTCCGTTAGCTCTCGACGGAAGTGGATCGCGGGGGGGTTCGAGGCTAGGGCCGTCGCTACCGTCATCTCCGGGTTGACCGCCAGGACGTACAAGTCCTGAAATTGGGCCCAAAGGGGCTGCGCTCCCAGCCTTAGGTCAAGCCAGAAGCGGGCCGAGCGCCCGTTCCCTACGATGAACTTGGCGCCAAGGGCGAAGGCCGGGCGCACCGCTTGGAGGTCGTTCCAGAAGGGAGAGCCCCGCGCCCTGCCTTCGAAAAAGTTCCCGTTGGGGAAATACTTATTGCGCAGTATGTCCACCCACAGACCGGTCGCCCCCTGCGACAACTTCCAGATCCATTTGCACATGAGTGCAATGTTGAGGATCCGTGGGTTTGTGATCCCTAGCCCCCTAGGTCCTTGGGTCTGCACACCGCGTCCTATCTGACCATATGGTACTTGCGTTTGGGTCCCGCACCTTCCCAAAGGAAACGGGGCCGTGGTGTGTCCATCTTGGCGTGCACCCCTTCAGCCAAGAGGAACAGCCCCATTGCGAACTACGGCAGCGAGGACAGGCTCGCGTTTGTGAGCACTAGTCGGGCTGCAGAAGAGAGGAACTTCCCCCTCCACGGACAGACCCGCCCACACACCTTGGTCCAGAGTGGCGCCCAGCCATCTATCGAGATGCGTTTGGCATCCAACGGGAGCCCAAGGTAAGTAAACGGAAGTTTGCCTAGTTTGCAATTGAGTTGGTCCACGATACGCCTACTATCTGACGGCTCGAGTCCCATGGGCATCACTTCGCATTTGTGGAAGTTGATCTTTAGCCCCGACATAAGTTCAAAGCTAATCAACAGGGCTTTGATCGTGGCCACGCTGTGCAGGTCCGGTTGGAACAGCAGGAGCGTGTCGTCGGCGTATTGCAGGTACGATATCCCCCCTGGGATGAGGTGCCCCAACACCCCTTTGATATGGCCTGCCTCCGTTGCTTTCCGCAGCAAGGTCGCAAGAGCATCTGCCACAAAGTTGAACAGGAGCGGTGACATGGGATCACCCTGTCGGAGGCCGCGCTTGTTCCGGAAGAAGTGCCCTACTTCTCCGCTCACCGAGACCGCAGTTTGGCCCCCCGAGACCAACTGCATGACTCTGTGCACCCACACCGGCGAGAAGCCTCTACTCAACAGGATTTGTCTGAGGAAATCCCAGTTGACGTGGTCGTAAGCTTTTTTGAAGTCTAATTTAAGTAAAATTGCCGGTTCACGCGTGCGTCTAAGTTCGTGGAGGGTCTCTTGTAGCGCTAATGGTCCCTCCAAAATGTTCCTGCCGCGGATAAAGGCAGATTGGGAACGACTGATTGTGCGGTGTGCTATCGGAGTAAGCCACGTGGCGCAGCCCTTGGCGCATATTTCGAAAGGCACATTAATGAGCGCTATTGGTCTGTACTGGCGGATATTATTCGCACCCGCCACTTTCGGTATTAGGGAGAGCACGCCGTAGTTTAACCTAGCGATGTCCACAAAACCGCGCATGAATCCATTGCACACCGCGAAGATGGGATCGCGCAACAATGGCCAGAAGTGTTTAAACATCGCCACCGGCCACCCATCGGGCCCCGGTGCCGTGTCTGTTTTCATGCTTTGGAGAGCCTCGTCGATCTCCTTGGGGAGAAACGCGAGCCCCAGCTCTTCGTTCTCCGACTCCAAGACCTTTTGTGCTGGCAGCCAGGCTTCCTCACTCAGCCTGGCGCGCCGAGACTCGTCGGTCCCCATCAGGCTTATGTAAAAGTCGTACATGTGTTTGCTAATCTCTGATTGCTGGAGAAGGAGCCCCTGCTCCGTCTGCAGTCTCAGGATTAGGCATTTCCTGCGACGACCATTCGCGTACGCGTGGAAGTAGCCAGTGTTCGCATCGCCCTTGAGCGTCCACTTAAGTCCTCCTCGACGTCTCCAATATTCCTCCTCGGATCGGAGCAGCGCCTCGACTTGCCCTTCCAAGGCGTATCGATGCGCCCATTCTTGCTCCGAGAAAGGACGCGCGTCTGCTTGAGTATCGAGGGTTGCAATCTCATCGAGAAGTCTCGCCCTCAAAACTTTCTCGTCTCGTCCCTGGTTCGCGCCCCATCCCTTGAGGCTTGCACGTAGTCGTCCCCCGACCGCTGTCCAAAACTCCATAGGGCCGCGCTGCTGGCCCGTGGCTTGAACACTTCTCAACCATCTTTCCCGAAAGATGTTGTCGAAATCAGGGACCTCGAACCACGCTGTTTCAAAAAAGAAACGTGGACTGCGACGAATCCTATCTTCCCCTGAAGATAAGATGAGTGGAACATGGTCCGAGCCGATCCTTTTTTCAGCAAGGAGCGAGCATAATGGGAACACCACTTCCCATTCCGGAGACATGAAAGCGTGATCCAAGACGGATCGCACCGGGGCTAGTTGCTTGTTGGTCCAAGTGTACCTTGCCCCCGTCCTTGCCACTTCCCTAAGTGACATTGACGCAATTGCGCTGTTGAACATGGTCACCCTTGACCAGTTGATGTTGTCGTTGTTTTTGTCCGCGCTCGATCGGATGAGGTTAAAATCGCCACCCACTAGGAGCGGGACTTGGGATGCGGCGACTGCCAGCACCTTGGCTTCGAGTTCTCCCAGAAACTCTGCCGAACGTGAGTGATCTGCTGGTCCATATACTTGCAGGATCACGAGCTCGCGTAGCGAAGCTCTCACACGAATATTGGCTGTAATAAAGAAGGTGCCTACCTCCCAGGACAGCACCTCGTACATGGCACTGCAAAAGCCTAGCAGCATGCCACCCGAATGCTCAATAGCCGGGCTATGTTGCCAAATGAAACGCTCCAAAGGGTCTATGGCTACGAAGTCTTGGTGACGAAAATCAGCTTTAATGGTTTCCTGGAGCCCAACTATATCTATCCCTTCTTTCCTGATGTAGTCTCTAAGTTGGGTGCGCCGCCCCGAGTGGCCGAAGCCACGGATGTTCCAAATGAGCATCCGCATCTAGATGACGCGGTTTCGCAGGCGGACACCCCTCGAGGTGATCGCCTTGGCCACGCGCCTCACCTTGCCGCAGCGAGGCGAGGGAGGAGCAGCAACCCCTGTTGCTGTCTCCCCTTCGGGCCGGAGTCTTAGCGACGTCGAGGGCTCCTCCTCGACAGCCAGACGCTCCGCGTGTTAAGCAGCCGCCGCTGCGAGTGCCACCTGAGCCAACTCTTTAGCGCGCACCAGCGAGATTAGCTCGCTAACCCCGCCCTCCCCAATTGGTTCCACCCCACTCTCCACCAACACCTCACCTAGGTGCTCGTCCGATAAAGAATCCAAAATCGAAAAGCGAGGCAATGGATTACCTGAGGTTTCCAGATTCTTCTGTGCTTGGAGGAGTTGGGCGCGTTGGAGCGAAGGCATGTTTCCTTTGGCGCCCTTGGCCCACGCGCTGACCCGCACAGGGGCCACCTGCTCGTCCACGACGGCCTTGGAACGCTTGGCCTTCGGGACAGTCACCGTCTTGGCCGCCTCCTGTGCGATCGGGTCGGGGGTGGGCACGGCCAGCGCCATCACCGCCTGCCGGGGAGTCACCGGCGCGCCCTGGAGCTCCGCCACACGAACGGCCTCCGCGCTAACCTTGCGCACGGCCACCTTCTTGAGCTGTTTCACCGCCCCGAGCTTGTTGGAGCTGCGCCCCCCTTGGGATGGAGAGCGCGAGGCAAGCGGCAGCGACTCCATGGACACCGCAATGGGAGTGCGCGCCTCCCCCAGCGGTTCCTCCATCTGTCCCGCACCAGGCTCCGCCACCGCCCGCACCGGGGGGACGTGACCGAGCCCAGGTTTGAGCCATACTGGTTGGGGATGGAGAGGTCCAGCTCCATGGACCCCCCCAGTCGGCGGCAGCTCCATCGAAGGCAACGGCGCCCGGTTCGTCGCCCCGCCCTTGTCAGTGATGCCCAGCTTCTCCCATGCCGCCGTATCGATGGAATCATCCTCCATGCTTGCATCCGCCTCCTTGTCGCCGCCCAGGTTGCCATCACGCCCCTCCCCACCCCTGCCTTGGTCATTTGGAGAAGGAGGGTTTGGAGAAGGCAGGGCAAGCGCCGCGAGTTGCTCCGGGGGAAGTTCGGGGTCGATGGTGATGTTGAAGCCCTCGCCATTGAACCAGATCTGGACCAGACCACGCAGCTTGCGGGGGTTGCGGCATGCGAAACGCATATGTACAGGCCCCGGACGAGTGAGGGACTCCTCATCCACCAGCAGGGGACGGCCAAGCATGGTGGTGGCCGCCATGAGCAGGTCAGAGCGCCGTTGCTTGGGAGGGATTCCCCCCAGTTTGACCCACACCTCCGGCATCGCCATTCCCTTGGGGGCGTCGAGGACCGCGTCGCGGATGTCCACCATGAGGTTGTTGAGGGAGAGGAACAGCTTGCCGCTCCTTGTTGCCATCCGGAGCATCACCGGGTCAGGGAAGACCACCGAGAACGCCCCTCCCTCCATAGCTGAGATCTGCCAGTCCACTTGTAGAATCTCTTGGGTGAGCGTGCCGGAAGGCATGGAGAGCACGGCCGCGTTGGCCCCCAGCTGGATCTGCGGCTCCTCCCTCGAATCATCCGGGTACTGGAGGCAAAAGAAACCCTCGCCGGAGATGGCGTGCCCCATGGTTTGGAGGAGCAGAGGCTTGCCGCGGGTCGGGCACTGCGCTGACGTGTGCCCCTCCTTGCACTACAAGAAATCTGTTAATTCATGACGAATTTCCAATGACGTTCCTAAAAATCGTCATAGACCATGAAGGTTTAAGTAGATCCGTCATGGGATCCGTCATGAATCTGGGAGCGGCTAACTGGTCCTAAAATGCAGAGTTTTGTCTTTCATTTTTACAATGTTGAAACCGTCATGGATTTATAGTTGCAGACGTGGCGTGATGCCCAGCTTCTGCGGGGAGGCACTCGAACCCACGACCTCACGAGCAGGGAGACCTGTCCTTGCCACTGAGCAACAGCAGAAGATGTGTGAAGCCCTTACACCTTGTATTTATTAATACTATAGAAGTTCAGCCTTAAATGGCTAGTTTTTTTAGTTGGGCCTTGTGTCGCTAGTTTTTTTTTTGCGACAAACCTTGTGTCGCTAGTTAAAAGTGAGACTCCAGGTTCGAACACTGACCTCTAAATTGAGGTAATCACTTACCCGCGGTGCTCAACTGAAAAAAAAAACTTGCCCGTGATGCTAGCTAGGCTATGGTTTATCAAGTAAAAATTTACGAATTTTGTACACTTAGTACTACTTTCTCCTATACATACCAATTCTGTCTAATGCTCACCTCACATATATTTGCGCAGCCCTGTACGCGAATGGGTGGTTTTCTACTGGATTTCTTTTTATTTTGTGCAAGTTCATGTTTAATTTCCCCTTTTTATTTTTAAATTTGTGTTCCCTATATATAAAAGTTTCAATAATTTTTTTGTACAATTATTGTGTATTCTAAATCTCTATTCTATTTTTGTTATTTTGTACCTTGAAGAGGTAAACATGAACTAATTTTCTTACACACTAATCTTTTAATGCACGTTGAACATTTTCTGAAAACACGTTGACCAATTTCTAAAAACACATCGATAATTGTGTAATAGTAATAAATTTTAGAAATGTACTAAAAATGTTAGAGATGTTTGTAAATATCTAAGAAGAATTTTACACAATAATATTTGAATGCATGTTGAACATTTTCTAAAAATATGTTGAACATTTTTTTTAAATACACTTTGCCAAAAAAAAACTAATGCTTGACGAACATTTTGTAAACACGTTGACAATCTTTTAATTTTGTAAAATGCAAACGTGATGCGGAGCATTCCTCCATCATCCCCGTGGAGTCTACTACAACTCATCAAGCACCTCGAGAAGGACCAATGACGAGAGCTCGCGCACGTGCCATCGAAACCGAGGTTAACTCTTTCCTCTTCGATCATCATTGGAATTCACATGAGAATTGGGTTCAACCTCAAAGAGAAACATTGTGCATTCGTAGGTACCAACGAGATGACCGTAGGAAGCTAGCAGGGAGTCACAAGCAACCAAGAAGGGAGAAGGAAGAGCTCCAAGACACGAAGCAACAGAGGCTCTCTGGACACCCCAGGTGCCCGCACCATCCACCCCTGGGTGACCAGACCCCGCGGTGCCCCCGGACTTGTTCTTGAGTGTTTCTCTTGTGATTTCCCCTCTTGTTCTTCGTGTTCTTCGCGTTTTTTGTGGATCACCCTCCAATTTGTGAAAGATCTCCACTTAGGGTCTCCACCCTACATCAAAACGAAGTTCTGAAAATATGAAACTTGGCATGGTGCCCTCGTATGATACCTAGAGGCTCTGGTAAAAATTTGAGAAAGTTTCACAATAGTGGTGGTATCTGCTACTTAGAAATTGGCCACTCTGAGGAAGAATCTATGTTACGAGAAGGAAGAGGTCAGTTGTGAAGGTAAAGCGACCATTGCATCATATGTTGACCTTAAAATGTTTCATACACTTAATATACATAGTTGTATGATCCATGTCAAAAGTTGACATTTTTCGGGGTTCGTTTGCCATATTTAAGTCATTTCATGCATTTTCGTGGCATTTAATGAATACAATTCAATTTGAATTGCAAGTGCATGAAAATTTTGGCCAATTTGGTTTGAAAAACCCTACTTGTTTTGCTGAGTCTATATTTGCGTCTTATCCAAGAAAATAAAAGGAGTTACAGACATGAGGGTGACAGACTCGACCTTGAACATGGAGTTTATTGTTTTTTTAATTCTACAAAATGCAAACGAATTTTGAAAAAAAATGGAACTTGGCATGGTGCCCTCGCATGAATACTGTTGAATGCTCCCACAAAAAAAATACTGTTGAATGCATGCACGAAAGCATTTTTTATTATTCTCAAAAGAATTAGTACGCTGTTGAAAAAATTGTACGCATGGCAATACTACCTATAGAAAATATGCAAACAGCCTATAGAAAATTTAGATAGATTTAATTTATTTATTCTTCATAGGATGTTAAGTTATTTAAAGTTTGCGGTTTGAAAAGGTGAAAATTAACATCAAACCAACTTTATCTGTATTTTCAAGTTTGAATTTGAAAAAGCTAAAAGATTTCACAAACACGTCAATAACATTTCTTTTGGAATAAAAGTCTATTTTTTAAAAGCATTCTTCATATAGAAATTTGTTGTGCTACCGTGATTCGATACGAATTGTAAAAAACAGTCCACAAGTTCCCAACATGATAATTTTATTATAGCATATAATATCTTACTTTTAATTTACATGATTTACTAGTATTGTGATGACACATAATAATCTAACGTGCAAAGCACAGACAAATTACTAGTAAAAAAAAGAAAAGGGGTTCAAAACCTGAGGTTGCCTAGACTTGACCCAGACATAGAGTTTGGTTATTTTGTTTTTAATTCTGAAAATGCAAACGAAGTCTAGAAAACATGAAATTTGGCCTCGTGCCCTCCTATGACACCCAAAGGTTGTGGTAAAGATTTGAGAAGGTTTTGCAAAAGCTATGACGTACGCTGCTTAGAAACCGGGCCATCTCCAAAGAAGAATCTATGTTTCGAGAGGGAACGAGCCATGTTTGAAGGTGAAAAGACATATGCTTCATCCACTAGCCTTGAATTAATTATTTTCAGAGAACTTAGTACATTTAGTACCTTCCACTCTCACGTAAAAACACACAAGCAGTATACACGAAAATTGCTAAATTTCTAGCAAGTGTTTCCTACCACCGCACATCGTTGACGATGGCTAGGTCACCTGTGAGTTGAAAATATTTATTCATTAAGTAAAATCCATACATTAAATAATTATTCACTAAAAATATGACTAATATATGAAAATATTTACCAGTTATAATGGTATACTTTAAATCTAGAAAAAACATAATTGATTGATGTTCACTCAAAACAATATGTGTAAAAACACAAAATATTTTTGAAAGTGTTCTTTGGTTATTCTAATGATTGGATAATATTGTTCAACCTATTTTGGATAGAGAACTAAATAACACTTTTTAATATACTATACGTATAATAAATGTTTATATTTAGTGCTTCTCAACTTCAACAAAAATATTTTGTGGTTCATTAGGTAAAGATTGAATTATCCCTAACTATCATGTGATCTTTTCATCTATTTTGAGGTTAAGAGCTAACATAAATCATAAGTCCTACAATATTGTTTTTGTAAAATTTGTTTCAAAAAGATGTTGTGATCGGAAATATAGCTTTCATATCTGACCACATTTAGATATTTTATTATTATTATTATTCTTGATTGGTTGCCAATAGAATTTTGAATTAACCCCAACATAATTTAAGTTATGACAGGGGAGATGTTTCAACTATTTTAAGCTATGAGAAAGAACAACACATATGTTCATAATTATTGGTTTGTGATTTTATGTTAACCTTATTTGATTTACATGCAGCTCAAATTAACTTAATCAATAAGGATACATAAATTCATTTAAACTATAATAAGTATTAAACAAATTCAAAGTTTATTGAAACTCCAATGAAATGATAACAATATGTTAAACCAGTTTGAAAAATATTGAAACTTTTAAAAATAAAATATATGTAGTATGTAGATGTAGAAGGTGTGCTGGGGTCATATGGTAATATTTTTGCAAATTGTTTTAGAACGGTGCCTTACTTAGTTATTTGCGGAATGGAAAAAAAATTCAAAATCTGGACTGCCTTGCTCACAGCTGGGCCGAGAGTCAACAAGAGCCCATTAGGTTCCTGGCTGAGTATGCATGTATCCTGCGTGAAGAAAACCGTGGCATCTGATTGGTTCACTCTACCCTCACGCGGATCGCCGGTCACAGCCGTCAGATCCTCTCCAATCCAACGGTGGTAGACTGGTTCCCATCTCCTGTGTTTCTTCTCCACCCACCAGACGTATCTGTCGATCCTTCCAGATCCTATCCTCGCAGCACCTTCCTTCCTCCTTCCCCTAATCCACATCTTCCTTCTCCCAGCATCTCCATTCCACTATCCTCTCACCGAAGGCAAGCACAGCCCCCACGAGTCTACGACGCCCATGCCGCCATCGAATCCTTTGCGTGTACTGCGCTGGGCCGCCGAGGGGTCTGCATCGACCGGTCGACGGGGAGCAGCGCTGTGGCGGACGCACGGCCGAACGGTGCTACGGCGTCCACTTCCCGAGCGTTGGCGGACGGGACCTATGGCGCCAGCGGGATGGCTTCCCGTTCAGCCGCGACCGGTGCCCGTGTCGCTGCAAGGCGCTTGCCGCCTCGACGACTGCCTCGTCCATATAAGCAGCGACGCCCCCAAAGGTCGACGGGCTCGCAGACTTGGATGGGTCTGGTGCGGCAGAATACCCGATGGGCGTGCTCGAGGCCGCCCGACAATGGGTACTGAGGCGTCGACGGGCTCGTGACCGCCCCTCCACGGCCACGCGTCCAAAGTGCAGGGCGGAGCGGACGCGAGCTAGATGGCGATGGGCACCGAGGCGGCTCGTGCACGTGATCCCCTCCCATGCGTGCTTGAGGAGCCAGAATCTAGGGGCACCATATGCGGTGAGATCCCCTCCTAGGCGTGTTCTTTCGTGGTGGAAAAATGATGGCTTTTTTTAGCAAATGGAAGACGATGGTGGTACTGGATCTAGTGGATCCTAGCCTAATAAGTTCAGCGTCATGATGTTGTACTCTACTTCCATTTTCTCAAAAAAAAAATCAACGAACATGACTTGGTTGTAACTTGCATTTATGTATTTTTTTAATGGGTTTCATTTTCCTTTTTATTATTGGTTGTAATTTATGTTTGTGTGATTTTTCTAATTTAATGGTGTGAGCAAAAATCTTTTAAAAAAGTATGTGCTTGAAATGTTAACAGACACAAAATAATAGGTATTGGTCTAGACTATAATTGGTGGGCTAAAGTTGCATCTAATGGAAATCAGTAGGCCAAAATTCTAATTGGGCCACAACTTCAGCAGGCTGAGATTTTAACTGGGCTGATGATCACATGGGCCGAAGCCGAAAACAATGGACCGAAATTGTCTATGGGCTGATTACTAAATGGGCCGCCATGTTGGATTCATGTTGGCTGCCATGTCGGATGATGACGTGGCATGCGCGTTAACGTCGTTGTTAGCACATCAGTTAAGTGCCATACATGACGGTCAAGAGCCGTCATGGATCCATGACGGTATTGGTAGCTCCGTCATGGAGCGCATGGTGGTCAAATTATGACGCGATATACATGACGGATTTTGAATCCGTCACGCATGGCCATCCATGATGGTTTTGTGCCCAGCCATGACGGTTTGGTTCCGTCATGTATTAACTGATTTCTTGTAGTGTTGGTGCACACCACGCACAGGGGCTTGAAGGTGCAGAGGTTCTGGAAATGGCCCGTGCGCCCGCATCGGAAGCATTCAGGTCCGTCAGCTTCCTCGATCGGGATTGGCTCCGCCTTCGTGCCCTTGGATGAGCCCGGCACCTCAGATCTGGGCGGAAGAGGCAGCTTGGAGGCCACCGCCCCCGCAGGCTTGGTTTTCTTCTTCGCGTGGGAGTCGCCGCCCCGGTCGCTGGTTGCATCCCCTTGCGCTTGAGCTCGAGGCCGCGCTGCTTGTACTCCGCCTTCTTCTTTTTCTTCCTTTCCTGTTCCTTGAGCCACCACGCAGGCGGTGGCCCCCAACCCCCCTCGTCGTCGGCGCGGCCACGGTTGCGGTCCCGCGGCGGCTCCATGGGAGGCTTTTCCCCCCGGCGATCTTGCTTGGAGCCCATCGCCACTACTTCTGCAAAGGTGCGCCACAGTGGGGAAGGGAGTGGAGTGGGTGAGAGGAATCGGGCGAGACAACCGAAGCGCCGCACCTCCGCAGCGGTAGCTGGGAAACCTAGCGAGGGATTTAGGGTTCCGCGGGGGATCCAGAGCCATTTATGTGCCCTCTCTGGGCTGGGCTGATTGGGCTGGATCACCCCCTGTGGGTCGGGCTGGGTCCTGGGGACAGGAACGCTTCCCTGTACCACCCGCGCGTTAGGGGACTGGGCCCGAGCCCGCGTCACCACCGCATTTGGGCCGTCCACCACCCGCGTGGGCTGGCCCGTCTGGACCGCTTGCTGGTCCGCCCCAACCCTAGGGTTGACCACGCCCAGCGTCGTCCGCACCGCCGCCGCCGCCACGGGGGACGCCGGCGCCGGACACGACTGGTCTGCCGCGAGCTGCAGGAGCAGCCCCGCGTCAGGCGCAGCAAGGATGCCGCGGCCCTCGCGACGCCACACCGAGCGGGTCGCTCTGTGCGCAGCCGCATCGACCCGCCGCGAGCCACGGCCCCCGGGCGCAAACGCACGACGGCGCCCGGCCTTGAGAGAGCCCCCGAGCTCCTCGTCCCGCGACACGAAGTCGCCAATGGAGCAGGCCGCACGGCCACCTGCCCCCGACGCCACCGCGTCGCCTAACTCCGCCTCCTCGTCGCAGTCCGACTCGTCCTCCGCCAGCGCCCAAAAGCGGCTTCCCGACCACCCAGCGACACCCATGGGGGGCGCAGCCGCCCACCTGGGGACTGGGGCGCGAGCCGCCCCCCAGCCAGCCTCCGGGTCCTTCGCCGGGGCCTGAGCACCGCCGCCCTGCGCCGAGACACCGCCACCGTCGCCACCATCGCGAGAGACGCTCGCAACGCCTGTCCGTACATGAGCCGTTGGGAGCGCCATACGGAGGGAGTACTTCTGGTGGCTTAGTAACCAGCTCGCTTGCGGGCGTCCGGATGCTGGGCGCCGCCGCCTCCGCCGCCGAGAGGTCAGCCTTGCAGATCCTTCTCCTGTTGGACGCCCAGGCCTTGGCGGGCGTGAGTGTTGGCAGCAGCTTGCCATCCGCGGCCGCCTCTTCTACCGTCCGGTGAAACAAGTCCATCTTGAAGAGGTCCAAGCGTCGGAGCGAATACACGCGGTTGCGCCCATCATACACCCCCAGGTTCACCAACCGCCGGATGCCGCCGCTCATCTCCGGCTAGGATCGAGCAACCACCTCGTCGTCGTGGTCGATCTGCCTGGAACCTAGATTAGAGCGGCGGCGGCGGCTGTCAATCTCTAGCTGCATGATCGATCGATCGTAGTCACCACACGGGCCATGGTATGGGATGGGCCAGAGGACACGTCCATTTTTTTCTTCGTTATACATAAATAATGTGGCTTGCTCGTGATGCTCAAATACGTTAAAATTAGGGCCCGTTTACATCCAACTCTACTGATATTTTATATATAGTTCTCAAAAAAATACTGATATTTTGTATGCATTCTTCATTCACGGCATCAATTCAGAAATAAGAAAAGCTAGCCGAATGTCTGTGTGTTGCTAGAGAACAAAAAAGTACTCCCTCCGTCCCATAATGTAAGACGTTTTTTGTCACTAGTATAGTGTTAAAAAACGTTTTACATTATGGGACAAAGGGAGTAGGAAACATTACTACGGAAAACTAAGGTCATTTTCTGCTACAAAACAAAGAAGAATGGGTAACTTTGGAGGAGATTATCAAAAACAACCACATCCAGCACAAGCCATCATGATTCACGCATTATCTGAGATATTAAAATAACGGAAATGCGAATAATCCAATGATGCAAGTACTATTAACATGCAAAGAATGTCAGTAAAAATGCAACCATCCTTTTTTCGCGTGGAAAATGCGATCGTCTTCTTTGATGAATCAGTGCCCACAAGTTAGCATGACCATGCAAATGTACAATGCTCAAAGTCAATTCTAAGCGAGTTGAGTAGGATACAACATAGTGCAAAACACAAATCGCAAGTACCAACGAACCCAAACTAATTATTGACCACATATATGATGTCGCTCTTAACATGATCAATGGTGGGCCGGTCTCGCTATTCCATGTTGGTTGATCAAATCCGAAAGCTTTTGAGGGAATGGAGAATGTTCAAGCTATCTCATGTTTGTAGGGAACATACTGGTGTAAGCCATTATCTGGCCTCCTTTGGCCGGACAGAAGGTCGCGTTGTGGTGTGGTTGGGTTCAGGACCAGGAGACGTCCCTTATATTTGTAAGAACGACTTATGTCCTGATTGATGAAATAAAATCTCTCTTTCACCCAAAAAAAGAAGCACGTGAAAAACATTATGAAAGAAAATCAAAATTAGTAATGACGTAACGATTAGATGTCAAGATCCAAATAAATATTAAGGTGACCATGCGGCAGGAGCCGGCATCAGCAACGAAGAGGAAGATGTGGGTCGTGCCAGAAAATCATTTGTTTATTTTTTTGCCAAAAAATCAATCTTGTTGATCTTCCTAACAAGAAATGGTTAAGTTTCATCGACCTATTGAAGAAAATCGCGAGGAACCTATCATAGTTAAAGATGAAACAATCAGTTATAATGTTGATCCAGTTGTGTCTACTGCTTACGTTGTTTTACAAATTCGTGAACGTTCTATTAAGTCATGAACCTTTTTAATAATCTTGAAGATCTTTTTGAAATCATGATTTTTTTAAATTCATGAACAATTTTTTGAATTGTGAACATTTTTAAAATTACTGACATTTTTAACAAACTCCTGAACATTCTCTCAAATCGTGAGCATTTACCGAGTTCACCAACATTTTTTTGAAATTGTGAACATTTTTAAATTCATTAATAATTTTCAATTTTTTAATATTTTCTAAATTTGTGGACATTTTATACAAATTCGTGAACATTCTCTTAAATCTTGCAAATTTTTCGAGTTCGCGAACATTTTTTATAATCATGAACAATTTTTAAAATCATGAAACATTTTTTACATTCATTACCAAATTTTAAATCCATGAACATTTTTCACAAATTCGTGAACATTTCCGAATTCCTGGACACTTTTTAAATTCATGAAAAAATTAAAAATTCACAACTTTTTGAAATTTAGAACGTTTTGATATCCCGAACTATTGAAAAAGGATGGGGGGGGGGGACAAAAGGAAATAACAGGGGGAGTCCCGGCCCAGTAGGGCGCACATGGGAGTGAGGGGATCCGGGCGGTCGGTTTCGGGCGCACATGTCGCGAGTAGGAGGTTGATACGTCTCCGTCGTACCTATAATTTTTGGTTGTTTCATGCCAATATTCTACACGTTGCACATACTTTTTGCAACAATTTATATGATTTCCTTGGACTAACATATTGATCCAATGCCCAGTGTCAGTTCCTGTTTGTTGCATGTTTTTGGTTTCGCAGAAAATCCATGTCAAACGAAGTCATAATGCGATAAAATTTACGAAGATTTATTTTAAAATATATGTGATATTTTAGAAAAAAAAATCAATGCGAGATGATGCTCGAAGGACCCACGTGCTCAAGGGGCGCGCCCCCTACCCTAGGCGGCCCTAGTAGTCTCGTGCAGGCTCCCTTGTAAGTCGGTTGGGGGTGTCCTTCTACCGAAAGGAAGCGATAGCCAGATAAAAATCCCCTTAAAATTTCAGTCCAATCTGGGCGGATTCTAGGCAGACCTCGGGTTGTTTGCCTGAAACCTGGCTGGGTCTATTGTGTGTGGGCTTGGGCCTCGGCTTGTTTTTTTGTACTCACGGATGGACAGATGCATCGAAGGATCGAGGAAAGAGACGACCAAGGCATATTCGCTAGCAGAGAGCTTTTTCTTCTTCTAATCAAATTAAATCATTTTTCCCCGAATTAAGGAGCTCGGAAGGAGCTAGCCTGTCCTAGTGCCCAACATGGTCAAAAGAAAATACTATCTAGTCTCCTGTTTCAATATGTGCACTGAATTTGCAAACCTACATACTTACCATAACACATTTATCATTTAGAGTATTCCCAAATTCTTTCAAGACTAACACATGTGGAATTTGCAGATGACATGAGCCTATTGTGGGGGCTCCCCAAATTGAACGAGATATTGCCGCAGGATGGCAAAGTGCAGACGGAGGTCCTACTGAGAAAGGACCACGAGTTCAGCTTCTCTGATGGGTAGGCGCTGCTGAGGAAGATCTACTTCGACGACAACGAGTGCACGAAACCGCCACCCGACGAGTTCCCCCAGCTGCCAAGCAGCAGACCCGGTCAGCGCTTCTCTGCAGTGTAGAGGTGGCTGACCACAGAGTTCGTCTTGGCGCTTGGAGTTCTGCTGATTTGAGCAAATGACTAGTAACTAACGAAAACCGATTTACTAAAAAAAACTAAGGGATACACTGCAGATAAAATATTTGGGGTGGGGGGGGGGGGCATTGACCCCCTTACCCCAAATGATGCTCCACAAGTTCTTAGACATGCACCAAATCAGAAAGGCACTAGTTGATGGTGCATTGTACGTGGTAGTTTTATCTGTTTAAGGAGTAGCAGAGCTTCGTAACCTACCAAAAGGTATTACAGCTAAATTTGATAAGTGATGAATTATTTGTGTATTACACATCTTTTTCCTGCGTTCAATCATGATACAAATTTATACAAACAATATGAAACTAGCCATGTCATTAATTATATCCTGATAACACACATGGTAACTCTCAAGGTCAATACACTTGCTGCTTTCATCGTGGCCGCCGTCAGTCCAGCTGGTTCTTACTAGACAGCAAAAGTGAGAACACCTGAATTAACTACAGGGCAGACAAAAGCATACTTGGAACCATCTGATGTGGATCTTGAAGTAGACATGCCTGTTTTCTTTTGTCACATGGTTGCCCAAAACATGATGATGGTTTTAACCAGCTAACCGGATGACACTGGACAGTTTTGGAAGTTTTAACATGGTTGAGATCTACAGAATGGGGCTACTGGTTTATATGTGTGTTGAGATTTTGGTTTAGTTTAGTTGTACGCACATTCAATGAAACAGAGTGAAAACGAGAGTAATTGCTAGCTAGTTTGCTTGCTTTGGGGGTGCTCCAATCCCATCTGGTCCCAACATGCAGCTTAGTCTGTAGGTGCTTTTGCTGTTCTACAGAAAAATAAGGTTATTTTTTGGACACACAAAAAACAAAGGGCGACTTTGTAGGAGATTATCAGCATCAATCACATCCAACACAAGCCATTATGATTCAAGCATTGAATCCGTGATATTGAAATAACAGAAATGAGAATAATCCAATAACACAAGTTATTCCATCAATTATTCGATTAGCCCATTGCTCATTTTCGTGCGATTTTCGATCTCCTTGCTCGAAGCTTTGTTTTTGAAACTGTTTTGGGGCATTACTCCTTGGTATGTGACTCCTTCGTTGGTCCAATTGGTTTTGTTCTAGTGCTATGTGACTCAACCACATCCAACACAATCCATCATGATTCACACATTGAATCTGATATATTGAAATAACGGAAATGAGAATAATCAAATAACACAAGTACTGCCTCTGTAAAGAATATAAGAGTGTTTACATCACTAAAGTAGTGATCTAAATGCTCTTATATCTTCAATATCTAAATAGCTAGCCCCCAACTAAATTATTTATCTTAACATGCAAGCATGCCACATCATCCCCAACATGCATGAGAAAAGGCTCACCCTCACTGTCATATGTCTCTCAACATGTAAGCATGTCACTTCATCATTAAACATGCATGAAAAAAGACTCATCTCAACATGCATGAAAAAAAGACTCATCTCAATATGCAAACATACATAACAATTTTCATTCTATTATGCTATTTATATTTAATAGACATTTCACAACTATATAGTAATAGAACATAATAAATCATACGTATTTTTAGTTTTAGCTTTTTATATTAGTATTACTTCAAATATTCATGTTTCATACAACAAATCACATTGAAATATGTTGCGAAATATTCCCGCGATAACGAGTGGGGTATCATCTAGTTTCTTTAAGGAGGGAGGCAAAGCATGGCAGTAATGCAATCGTCTTTTGGAAGTGAAAGTTCCTTTTTTTCCCAGAAAATTAAGATCAATTTTTTTTGAACCAATCTGTGATTGGATGATTAGATTTTTGTAGCTACTATTGGATGATTAGTAGTACAATGGTATCTCCAGCCCACCAGAGTTCAAGTCATAAACTTGACACTGATGCTCGCATTTTTCTAGGATTATTTCAGGCCCTCCAGCGATGTGCATTCAGTGGGAGAAGATATTTCCGCCGGCTACGAGATGTCTGTGACGACTTCGTCAATCTCAAGATGATGTGTCTGCCCAGCCCCTCGGAGGTGCTCGTAGGGATAGGCATGAGTTTATGTGCTTATGCACGGGCGTATGGGTCTGTACAATGTTCAAAAAAATATCAATATTTTTTAAAGGATCGGATAAAGAATTTTTAAAGGATCAGATAAAGAATTTCTTTTGTTTTTTTAAATAGATCAAGATTAGTTTTTTGAGGTCGGTACAGAGGAGCATATCAGTAGACTTGGGAGTAAACGGGCATGAGCAAAGGAAGACATCTTCCCCATCGCTGCTGGGTTGGGCTCATTGATCCATCCATGCACGCCGACGCTCCCTCGAACAGATAACTGGTCATCTTGGCCGACCGCGCGAACCGCATGCCTAGCCTCCACGGGTACAAGCACTCCCCGCTGGCCATCTCTGTCCCTCTGACGGACTTACAGCTGCATGATGGAGAAGACACCGATGACCTCTACATCATTGATAGCTTCCTCCATCCGGACAAGATGGAGGGGCGACCGCAGTTTGAGGCCCTGGTGTGGAGGGGCCTCAGCCCGTCCGTCACATCTCACAGGTTCTAGCACCGCGACATCCTCCTGCTGTCACCGTGGATCAACCACAACAGGCACGCCATGGTCTATGGCCACGCCCTCATTGGCGGCGACACCATCTGCTTCTCCATCGTTGGCGCCGAGGACATCGACACCTACTGCTTCCACATCGCGACTTGTGAGTAGAGCAAAGCTGGTGACTGGCTCATGCCATTTGATGAAAAGGCGAATTACGTCCCGGAGCTTGGACTCTGGTTCGGCGTCTCACACAACCTCCCATGCATTGTTGACATCTCCGGCGTTGTCAGAGGGGAGGAGCCGCCGCCAGAGAAGATGCGGATTTGGGCGCATGAGGACCTGCCAGAGGTGTGGCGACAAAGCGATTTGTTGAAGCCCAGGGTCATCAGCCTCAGTTGCGGCAGGTTCATCATCATGGACTTTTTGGATGCCATGGTATTCGACAAGGACTGCAACGAGATGGTTACGGGCAAGCAATTTGCCCTCTTCACCGGTATGGAGGTAGCGTACGACAATAAAGGCGAATGTTACGATGCCAACAATAGCCGCAGACAAGCTTGTTGGACAACAAATGAGATTTCAGGACGAGTGATGGTAAGATATCGGAAAGCATCCGCAAGACTACGATAAAGAGTAGGATCAAAGAAAGGAACACCAATGGCAGAAAGTTTGAAACTAGTGTCGACAGGAGTATGGGAAGGATGACAGTCTAGCATACCATCACGGTTCAGAAGATCTAGGATGTATTAACATTGGGAAAGAAACAGACCACATGAATCACGAATCGCTGCAATGTCTAAGATCTGTCATAGAACACATTTCGGCCATCGTATCCTATCAACGCGCACTCGACCCTGACCAGGCCCTCGATTGGCATCCATTAACTTAGGACATGGGATCGTGGCGCCAACCCTTGTTTTCGGCTACTATGCATCATAGATATCACAAGATTATTCAAAGGTACTAAGTTGACTTGGCACTAATGTCTGTGCTGCCTACCGTACAAAACAAGGAGCAACAAAAAAGAGCAACAAGAGTACACCGATAGCAAATTAAATCCCGGCATGGATGCATACATATAGTCAAACATAACTGGAGCTCAGCAAGTCAAAATAACTTATTGAATCACGCATTTACAGCACCACATCGATACTCTGTTGCATGTTAAACATGTAATGTTTGGATTTGTGCTTAACCATACACAGGCCACGCATCATCCCTTTGACTTTGCCGCCATTGTTGCAATTCTCGTTGCCGGAGCATTTGGTACCACTATTGTAGTTGCCATTGTCTTTGCCAGCACCTTTGCTGCGGCCGTTATCGTACACTACCTCCATAAGAGTGAAGAGGGAAAATTGCTTGCCCGTAACCATCTCGTTGCAATCCTTGTTGAATATCATGGCATCCAAGAAGTCTACAACGATGAACCTGCCCAAACCGAGGCTGATGACCTTGGACCTGCACAGTTTGCTCGGTTGCTACTCCTCTGGTAGGTCATCATCCACCCAGATCCGCAACTTCTCCCGCGGCGGCTCCTCTTCTCTGACGATGCCAGAGATATCGGCGGCGCAGGGGAGGCCTCTTGATTCGCCGAACTAGAGCCCGAGCTCCGGAACACACTCCGCCTTGCCCTGGAACGGCATAACCCAGTCGCCAACCTTACTCCACCCGCGAGTCGCAATGTGGAAGCAGTAGGTGCCGGCGTCGAGGGCGCCGGCAATGGAGAAGCAGATGGTGTCGTCGCCTACAAGAGCATGACCACAGACATAGGCGTGCTTCTGGTGGATGATCCACGGTGGTAGCGGAAGGATGTCGCAGTGCCAGGTACTGCTACAAAAGGAGCACGGGTGCTCCGCCCTCCACACCAAGGCCTCGAACTGTGGCTTCGCCTCCGACTTGTCCGGATGGAGTATCCTATCGATGATGTACATGTCGCCGCCGTCTTGGCCGTCATGGAGGTGCAAGTCCGACGGAGGGACGGCGATGGATAGCGGTGAGTGTTTGTGCTCATGGAGGCTTGGCAGGCTCTCGATCCAGCGGCGGCCCTCACCTGCGTCGAAGCGGAACATGCGGTTCGCGCAGTCGCCCAAGACGACCTTGTCCTCAGAGGCGGTGGGGAGGAAATGAACGCGGTGATGGGTTGCCAGGCTGCATGATACGTCCGGTGGCTTAATGACCAGCTCTCTTGCCGGCGTCCGGATGCTGGGCGCCGCCGCCTCAGCCGCCGAGAGGTCAGCCTTGCAGATCCTTCTCCTGTTGGACACCCAGGCCTTGGCGGGTGTGGGTGTTGACAGCAGCTTGCCATCCCGGATCCGGCGGAGGCTGCAGCGCAGCCCCGCCAGACGCAATGAGTATCATCTGCTGGAACTGTTGAGGTTTGGGGTCAGACTCGACAGTTGGCGAGCTTCGCTGGCTAGTGAAGCTTTACCGACCCTCCCTCCTCTTTCTTTCTGAAACGAAGATGAGGGAGTCTCGTGTGAGGAACTTTATGTGGTCCCTGGGTTTTTCTGGCTGCTACACAGTGAGTAGTGAGGGGCTCAGTGGTGGCCTGGCTTTGTTCTGGACATAAGCTGCTGAAGTGACAGTTAAGGCGGATAATAAGCGTTGCATTGACACTCGTGTTAAGCTAAATGAAGGTGCGGTGTGGCGTGCTTCTTTTGTTTATGGGGAGCCCCGAAGAGAGGATAGACCTCAATTTTGGGACCTGCTGCGACGCCTGCAGCCTCTGTGGGAAGGGCCGTGGCTATGCTGTGGTGATTTCAACGAGGTTCTTGCTCAGGACGAACATTGTGGTCCGAGGGATCGGTCAAAGTCTCAGATTCAAGCTTTTAGAGAGTGTCTGTTGGACTGTGGTCTAATGGACTTGGGATACTCTGGGCCGAGGTTTACATGGTGCAACAAACAAGACCCGGATTGTCATGTCAAGTGTCGGCTGGACCGTGCTGTTGCAAATGGTGCTTTCACGAGTTTGTTTGATGACGTCGGGTGGAGAATCTTATTGCAACTTCTTCCGATCATCACCCAGTGCTGATTCCGTTGGACAACAACTCTCTTCAGAATCGGGTCTCTACTGTTCAGCAAGGTTTTAAATTTGAGGCTATGTGGTTGCGGGCCGACGACTACAAGGGAACCGTCAAACAAGCTTGGACGGACGTGCGGGCGGGCTGCCCGTCCTTGGAATCAACCTGGTCTAATCTGAAACATGTCGCTAGATCTTTGCGATCCTGGAGCAAGGAGGCCTTTGGATGCATCAGGAGGAGAATCAGGAAGCTAGAACGACGCCTAGCTACCATTAGGTCTTCGCCCCCTCCCCTGCTCTACAGGCTGAGGAACGGTCGAATCAAGGGACAACTCTGCGAGCTATTTGAATGCGAGGAAATTATGGCATGTCAACTGTCCCGTATTGATTGGCTTCAAGCTGGCGATCACAATACGGATTTCTTTCATGCTAGGGAGACTGCCCGAATGTGAACGGACAATATTCATTCGCTGATCCGTATAGATGGTTCTTGCTGCAATTCTTAGGGGGAGATCAAGGGCTTGGTTCAAAGCTTCTATGATAAATTGTTTACTTCTGAGCCTTGCCAATCTGCAGACATGGTCATAGATGCTATTGCTCCAAAGATAACTCCGGAGATGAATGAGGATCTCTGCAAACCGCACTCTAATTAATGAGGAGATCAAAACTCCTTTGTTTCAGATGGGTCCCACGAAGGCACCGGGTCCTGACGGTTTTCCGGCACTCTTCTATCAAACACATTGGAATATTCTTAGGGAGGATATATGTCAGGCTGTGCGGGGTTTTCTCGAAGGGTGGCCAATTCCTGAGGGCTTTTGTGACTCAGTTATTGTTTTAATCCCCAAGACCACGCGACCCAAGCACTTGAAGAATTTCCGTCCGATCATTCTTTGCAATGTGCTTTATTAATATTGCTTCCAAGGTTCTGGTGAAGGAAATATGCCCTAGAGGCAATAATAAAGTTATTATTTATTTCCTTATAATCATGATAAATGCTTATTATTCATGCTAGAATTGTATTAACTGGAAACATAATACATGTGTGAATACATAGACAAACAAAGTGTCACTAGTATGCCTCTACTTGACTAGCTCGTTAATCAAAGATGGTTATGTTTCCTAACCATGAACAATGAGTTGTTATTTGATTAACGGGATCACATCATTAAGAGAATGATCTGATTGACATGACCCATTCCATTAGCTTAGCACCCGATCGTTTAGTATGTTGCTATTTCTTTCTTCATGACTTATACATGTTCCTATAACTATGAGATTATGCAATTCCCGTTTACCGGAGGAACACTTTGGATACTACCAAACGTCACAACGTAACTGGGTGATTATAAAGGAGTACTACAGGTGTCTCCAAAGGTACATGTTGGGTTGGCGTATTTCGCCTTGCAAGCATTGCAACTAAATGAGTTAGTTTGCGGGATGATGTATTACAGAACGAGTAAAGAGACTTGCCGGCAACAAGATTGAACTAGGTATTGATATACCGACGATCGAATCTCAGGCAAGTAACATACCGATGACAAAGGGAACGACGTATGTTGTTATGCGGTCTGACCGATAAAGATCTTCGTAGAATATGTAGGAGCCAATATGGGCATCTAGGTCCCGCTATTGTTTATTGACCGGAGACGTGTCTCGGTCATGTCTACATTGTTCTCGAACCCGTAGGGTCCGCACGCTTAAGGTTACGATGACAGTTATATTATGAGTTTATGCATTTTGATGTACCGAAGATTGTTCGGAGTCCCGGATGTGATCACGGACATGACGAGGAGTCTCGAAATGGTCGAGACATAAAGATTGATATATTGGAAGCCTATGTTTGGATATCGGAAGTGTTCCGGGTGAAATCGGGATTTTACCGGAGTACCGGGAGGTTACCGGAACCCCCCGGGAGCTATATGGGCCATGATGGGCCTTAGCGGAAAAGAGAAGAGGCAGCCCCTCATGGGCCGCGTGCCCCTCCCCTCTCTTGGCCCGAATAGGACAAGGAGAGGGGGCCGGCCCCTCTCTCTCTTTTCCCCCCTCCGCGAATCCTATTCCAACTAGGATTGGGGGGGAATCCTACTCCCAGAGGGAGTAGGACTCTCCTGGCGCGCCCTCCTTGGCCGGCCAGCCTCCCCCCTTTAGTCCTTTATATACGGAGGCAGGGGCACCCCAGAGACACACAAGTTGATCCACGTGATCTTTTCCTTAGCCGTGTGCGGCGCCCCCAGCCACCATAGTCCTCGATAATATTGTAGCGGAGTTTAGGCGAAGCCCTGCTGCCATAGTACATCAAGATCGTCACCACGCCGTCGTGCTGACGGAACTCTTCCCCGACACTTTGCTGGATCGGAGTCCGGGGATCGTCATCGAGCTGAACGTGTGCTAGAACTCGGAGGTGCCGTAGTTTCGGTGCTTGATCGGTCGGATCGTGAAGACGTACGACTACATCAACCAAACGCTTCCGTTGTCGATCTACTAGGTATGTAGATCACACTCCCCCCTCTCGTTGCTATGCGTCACATGATCTTGCATGTGCGTAGGATTTTTTTTGAAATTACTACGTTACCCAACAGTGGCATCCGAGCCTAGGTTTTATATGTTGATGTTATATGCACGAGTAGAACACAAGTGAGTTGTGGGCGATATAAGTCATACTGCTTACCATCATGTCGTACTTTGGTTCAGTGGTATTGTTGGATGAAGCGGCCCGGACCGACATTACGCGTACGCTTACGCGAGACCGGTTCTCCCGACGTGCTTTGCACAGAGGTGGCTTGTGAGTGACAGTTTCTCCAACTTTAGTTGAACTGAGTGTGGCTACGCCCGGTCCTTGCGAAGGTTAAAACAGCACCAACTTGACAAACTATCGTTGTGGTTTTGATGCATAGGTAAGATTGGTTCTTGCTTAAGCCCGTAGCAGCCACGTAAAACTTGCAACAACAAAGTAGAGGACGTCTAACTTGTTTTTGCAGGGCATGTTGTGATGTGATATGGTCAAGACATGATGCTGCTTTTTTTGTTTGAGATGATCATGTTTTGTAACCGAGTTATCGGCAACTGGCAGGAGCCATATGGTTTTCGCTTTATTGTATGCAATGCAATCGCGATGTAATGCTTTACTTTATCACTAAACGGTAGCGATAGTCGTGGAAGCACAAGCTTGGCGAGACGACAACGATGCTACGATGGAGATCAAGGTGTCACGACGGTGCTTCAGAGATGGAGATCACAAGCACAAGATGATGATGGCCATATCATATCACTTATATTGATTGCATGTGATGTTCATCTTTTATGCAACTTAGCTTGCTTTGATTGACGGTAGCATTATAAGATGATCTCTCACTAATTATCAAGAAGTGTTCTCCCTGAGTATGCACCGTTGCGAAAGTTCTTCGTGCTGAGACAGCACATGATGATAGGGTGTGATAGGTTCTACGTTCAAATACAACGGGTGCAAAACAGTTGCACACGCGGAATACTCAGGTTATACTTGACGAGCCAAGCATATACAAATATGGCCTCGGAACACGGAGACCGAAAGGTCGAGCGTGAATCATATAGTAGATATGATCAACATAATGATGTTCACCAATGAAACTACTCCATCTCACGTGATGATCGGACATGGTTTAGTTGATTTGGATCACGTAATCACTTAGAGGATTAGAGGGATGTCTATCTAAGTGGGAGTTCTTTAAGTAAATTAACTGAACTTAAATTTATCATGAAACTTAGTACCTGATAAGTATCTTGCTCGTTTATGCTTGTTTGTAGATAGATGGCTCGTGCTGTTGTTCCGTTGAATTTTAATGCGTTCCTTGAGAAAGCAAAGTTGAAAGATGATGGTAGCAATTACACGGACTGGGTCCGTAACTTGAGGATTATCCTCATTGCTGCACAGAAGAATTACGTCCTGGAAGCACTGCTGGGTGCCAGGCCTGCTGCAGGAGCAACGCCGGATGTTATGAACGTCTGGCAGAGCAAAGCTGATGGCTACTCGATAGTTCAGTGTGCCATGCTTTACGACTTTGAATCGGGACTTCAACGACGTTTTGAACGTCATGGAGCATATGAGATGTTCCAGGAGTTGAAGTTAATATTTCAAGCAAATACCCGGATTGAGAGATATGAAGTCTCCAATAAGTTCTATAGCTGCAAGATGGAGGAGAACAGTTCTGTTAGTGAGCATATACTCAAAATGTCTGGGTATAATAATCACTTGATTCAATTGAGAGTTAATCTTCCAGATGATTGCGTCATTGACAGAATTCTCCAATCACTGCCACCAAGCTACAAGAGCTTCGTGATGAACTATAATATGCAAGGGATGAAGAAGACTATTCCCGAGCTCTTCGCGATGCTGAAAGCTGCGGAGGTAGAAATCAATAAGGAGCATCAAGTGTTGATGGTCAACAAGACCACTAGTTTCAAGAAAAAGGGCAAAGGAAAGAAGAAGGGAAACTTCAAAAAGAACGGCAAGCAAGTTGCTACTCAAGAGAATAAACCCAAACCTGGACCTAAGCCTGAAACTGAGTGCTTCTATTGCAAGCAGACTGGTCACTGGAAGCGGAACTGCCCCAAGTATTTGGCGGATAAGAAGGATGGCAAGGTGAACAAAGGTATATGTGATATACATGTTATTGATGTGTACCTTACTAATGCTCGCAGTAGCACCTGGGTATTTGATATTGGTTCTGTTGCTAATATTTGCAACTCGAAACAGGGACTACGGATCAAGCGAAGATTGGTTAAGGACGAGGTGACGATGCGCGTGGGAAACGGTTCCAAAGTCGATGTGATCGCAGTCGGCACGCTACCTCTACATCTACCTTCGGGATTAATATTAGACCTAAATAATTGTTATTTGGTGCCAGCGTTAAGCATGAACATTATATCTGAATCTTGTTTGATGCGAGATGGTTATTCATTTAAATCAGAGAATAATGGTTGTTCTATTTATATGAGTAATATCTTTTATGGTCATGCACCCTTGAAGAGTGGTCTATTTTTGTTGAATCTCGATAATAGTAACACACATATTCATAATGTTGAAGCCAAAAGATGCAGAGTTGATAATGATAGTGCAACTTATTTGTGGCACTGCCGTTTAGGTCATATCGGTGTAAAGCGCATAAAGAAACTCCATACTGATGGACTTTTGGAACCACTTGATTATGAATCACTTGGTACTTGCGAACCGTGCCTCATGGGCAAGATGACCAAAACGCCGTTCTCCGGTACTATGGAGAGAGCAACAGATTTGTTGGAAATTATACATACAGATGTATGTGGTCCGATGAATATTGAGGCTCGTGACGGATATCGTTATTTTCTCACCTTCACAGATGATTTGAGCAGATATGGGTATATCTACTTAATGAAACATAAGTCTGAAACATTTGAAAAGTTTAAAGAATTTCAGAGTGAAGTTGAAAATCATCGTAACAAGAAAATAAAGTTTCTACGATCTGATCGTGGAGGAGAATATTTGAGTTACGAGTTTGGTGTACATTTGAAAAATTATGGAATAGTTTCGCAACTCACGCCACCCGGAACACCACAGCGTAATGGTGTGTCCGGTCGTCGTAATCGTACTTTACTAGATATGGTGCGATCTATGATGTCTCTTACTGATTTACCGCTATCGTTTTGGGGGTACGCTCTAGAGACGGCCGCATTCACGTTAAATAGGGCACCATCAAAATCCGTTGAGACGACGACTTATGAACTGTGGTTTGGCAAGAAACCAAAGTTGTCGTTTCTAAAAGTTTGGGGCTGCGATGCTTATGTGAAAAAGCTTCAACCTGATAAGCTCGAACCCAAATCGGAGAAATGTGTCTTCATAGGATATCCAAAGGAAACTATTGGATACACCTTCTATCACAGATCCGAAGGCAAGACTTTTGTTGCTAGATTCGGAAACTTTCTGGAGGAGTTTCTCTCGAAAGAAGTGAGTGGGAGGAAAGTAGAACTTGACGAGGTAACTGTACCTGCTCACTTATTGGAAAGTAGTGCATCACAGAAAATTGTTTCTGTGACACCTACACCAGTTAGTGAGAAAGCTAATGATAATGATCATGAAACTTCAGAACAAGATACTACTGAACCTCGTAGATCAACCAGAGTAAGATCCGCGCCAGAGTGGTACGGTAATCCTGTTCTGGAAGTCATGCTACTAGATCATGATGAACCTACGAACTATGAAGAAGCGATGGTGAGCCCAGATTCCGCAAAGTGGCTTGAAGCCATGAAATCTGAGATGGGATCCATGTATGAGAACAAAGTATGGACTTTGGTTGATTTGCCCGATGATCGGCAAGCAATTGAGAATAAATGGATCTTCAAGAAGAAGACTGACGCTGACGGTAATATTACTGTCTACAAAGCTCGACTTGTTGCAAAAGGTTTTCGGCAAGTTCAAGGGATTGACTACGATGAGACCTTCTCACCCGTAGCGATGCTTAAGTCTGTCCGAATCATGTTAGCAATTGCCGCATTTTATGATTATGAAATTTGGCAGATGGATGTCAAATCTGCATTCCTGAATGGATTTCTGGAAGAAGAGTTGTATATGATGCAACCAGAAGGTTTTGTCGATCCAAAGGGAGCTAACAAAGTGTGCAAGCTCCAGCGATCCATTTATGGACTGGTGCAAGCCTCTCGGAGTTGGAATAAACGTTTTGATAGTGTGATCAAAGCATTTGGTTTTATACAGACTTTTGGAGAAGCCTGTATTTACAAGAAAGTGAGTGGGAGCTCTGTAGCATTTCTGATATTATATGTGGATGACATATTACTAATTGGAAATGATGTAGAATTTCTGGATAGCATAAAAGGATACTTGAATAAAAGTTTTTCAATGAAAGACCTCGGTGAAGCTGCTTACATATTAGGCATTAAGATCTATAGAGATAGATCAAGACGCTTAATTGGACTTTCACAAACCACATACCTTGACAAAGTTTTGAAAAAGTTCAAAATGGATCAAGCAAAGAAAGGGTTCTTGCCTGTGTTACAAGGTGTGAAGTTGAGTAAGACTCAATGCCCGACCATTGCAGAAGATAGAGAGAATATGAAAGATGTTCCCTATGCATCAGCCATAGGATCTATCATGTATGCAATCTGTGTACCAGACCTGATGTGTGCCTTGCTATAAGTCTAGCAGGGAGGTACCAAAGTAATCCAGGAGTGGATCACTGGACAGCGGTCAAGAACATCCTGAAATACCTGAAAAGGACTAAGGATATGCTTCTCATATATGGAGGTGACAAAGAGCTCATCGTAAGAGGTTACGTTGATGCAAGCTTTGACACTGATCCGGACGATTCTAAATCGCAAACCGGATACGTGTTTACATTAAACGGTGGGGCTGTAAGTTGGTGCAGTTCTAAACAAAGCGTTGTAGCGGGATCTACATGTGAAGCGGAGTACATAGCTGCTTCGGAAGCAGCAAATGAAGGAGTCTGGATGAAGGAATTCATATCCGATCTAGGTGTCATACCTAGTGCATCGGGTCCAATGAAAATCTTTTGTGACAATACTGGTGCAATTGCCTTGGCAAAGGAATCCAGATTTCACAAGAGAACCAAGCACATCAAGAGACGCTTCAATTCCATCCGGGATCTAGTCCAGGTGGGAGACATAGAGATTTGCAAGATACATACGGATCTGAATATTGCAGACCCATTGACTAAGCCTCTTCCACGAGCAAAACATGATCAGCACCAAGGCTCCATGGGTGTTAGAATCATTACTGTGTAATCTAGATTATTGACTCTAGTGCAAGTGGGAGACTGAAGGAAATATGCCCTAGAGGCAATAATAAAGTTATTATTTATTTCCTTATAATCATGATAAATGTTTATTATTCATACTAGAATTGTATTAACCGAAAACATAATACATGTGTGAATACATAGACAAACAAAGTGTCACTAGTATGCCTCTACTTGACTAGCTCGTTAATCAAAGATGGTTATGTTTCCTAACCATGAACAATGAGTTGTTATTTGATTAACGGGATCACATCATTAAGAGAATGATCTGATTGACATGACCCATTCCATTAGCTTAGCACCCGATCGTTTAGTATGTTGCTATTGCTTTCTTCATGACTTATACATCTTCCTATAACTATGAGATTATGCAACTCCCGTTTACCGGAGGAACACTTTGTGTGCTACCAAACGTCACAACGTAACTGGGTGATTATAAAGATGCTCTACAGGTGTCTCCAAAGGTACATGTTGGGTTGGCGTATTTCGAGATTAGGATTTGTCACTCCGATTGTCGGAGAGGTATCTCTGGGCCCTCTCGGTAATACACATCACATAAGCCTTGCAAGCATTGCAACTAATGAGTTAGTTGTGAGATAATGTATTACGGAACGAGTAAAGAGACTTGCCGGTAACGAGATTGAACTAGGTATTGGATACCGACGATCGAATCTCGGGCAAGTAACATACCGATGACAAAGGGAACAACGTATGTTGTTATGCGGTCTGACCGATAAAGATCTTCGTAGAATATGTAGGAGCCAATATGGGCATCCAGGTCCCGCTATTGGTTATTGACCGGAGACATGTCTCGGTCATGTCTACATTGTTCTCGAACCAGTAGGGTCCGCACGCTTAAGGTTACGATGACAGTTATATTATGAGTTTATGCATTTTGATGTACCGAAGTTTGTTTGGAGTCCCGGATGTGATCACGGACATGACGAGGAGTCTCGAAATGGTCGAGACGTAAAGATTGATATATTGGAAGCCTATGTTTGGATATCGGAAGTGTTCCGGGTGAAATCGGGATTTTACCGGAATACCGGGAGGGTTACCGGAACCCCCCGGGAGCTATATGGGCCATAGTGGGCCTTAGTGGAAAAGAGAAGGGGCTGCCCTAGATGGGCTGTGCGCCTCCCCCTTCCCCTAGTCCTATTAGGACTAGGAGAGGTGGCCGGCCCCCTCCTCCTCTTTTCCCCCTCCGCGAATCCTATTCCGACTAGGATTGGGGGGGGGATCCTACTCCTAGAGGGAGTAGGACTCTCCTGCGCCCTCCTCCTTGGCCGGCCAGCCTTCCCCCCTCTACTCCTTTATATACGGAGGCAGGGGGCACCTCTAGACACACAAGTTGATCCACGTGATCTATTCCTTAGGCCGTGTGCGGTGCCCCCTGCCACCATATACCTCGATAATACTGTAGCGGAGTTTAGGCGAAGCCCTGCTGCTGTAGTACATCAAGATCGTCACCACGCCGTCGTGCTGACGGAACTCTTCCCCGACACTTTGCTGGATCGGAGTCCGGGGATCGTCATCGAGCTGAACGTGTGCTCGAACTCGGAGGTGCCGTAGTTTCGGTGCTTGATCGGTTGGATCGTGAAGACGTACGACTACTTCCTCTACGTCGTGTCATCACTTCCGCAGTCGGTCTGCGTTGGGTACGTAGACAACACTCTCCCCTCTCGTTGCTATGCATCACATGATCTTGCGTGTGCGTAGGAAATTTTTTGAAATTACTACGAAACCCATCAGATCAAGACTGGGATTTGTCACTCCGTATGACGGAGAGGTATCACTGGGCCCACTCGGTAATGCATCATCATTATGAGCTCAAAGTGACCAAGTGTCTGGTCACAGGATCATGCATTACAGTACGAGTAAAGTGACTTGCCGGTAACGAGATTGAACGAGGTATGGGGATACCGACGATCGAATCTCGGGCAAGTAACATATCGATTGACAAAGGGAATTGCATACGGGGTTGCTTGAATCCTCGACATCGTGGTTCATCCCATGAGATCATCGTGGAGCATGTGGGATCCAACATGGGTATCCAGATCCCGCTGTTGGTTATTGACCGGAGAGTCGTCTCGGTCATGTCTGCATGTCTCCCGAACCCGTAGGGTCTACACACTTAAGGTTCGGTGACGCTAGGGTTGTAGGGATATGTATATGCAGTAACCCGAATGTTGTTCGGAGTCCCGGATGAGATCCCGGACGTCAAGAGGAGTTCCGGAATGGTCCGGAGGTAAAGAATTATATATAGGAAGTGCTTTTTCGGCCATCGGGACAAGTTTCGGGGTTATCGGTATTGTATCGGGACCACCGGAAGGGTCCCGGGGGTCCACCGGGTGGGGCCACCTGCCCCCGGGGGCCACATGGGCTGTAGGGAGTGCGCCTTGGCCTACATGGGCCAAGGGCACCAGCCCCAAGAGGCCCATGCGCCTAGGGTTCACAAAAGGGAAGAGTCCCACTAGTGGAAGGCACCTCCTAGATGCCTTGGGGGGGAGGGAAACCTCCCTTGGCCGCCGCCCCTAGGAGATTGGATCTCCTAGGGCCGGCGCCCCCCCCTTGGCCCTCCTATATATAGTGGGGGAAGGAGGGCTTTTCATCCACGCCTTTGGTTGCCTCCTTCTCCCTCTCCAACACCTCCTCCTCCTCCATAGTGCTTGGCGAAGCCCTGACAAAGTACTGCAGCTCCACCATCACCACGCCGTCGTGTTGCTGCTGGAGCCATCTTCCTCAACTTCTCCTTCCCTCTTGCTGTATCAAGAAGAAGGAGACGTTACGCTGACCGTACGTGTGTTGAACGCGGAGGTGCCGTCCGTTCAGTGCTAGGATCTCCGGTGATTTGGATCACGTCGTGTTCGACTACCTCATCCCCGTTCTTTGAACGCTTCCGCTCGCGATCTACAAAGGTATGTAGATGCATCCGATCACTCGTTGCTAGATGAACTCATAGATGGATCTTGGTGAAATCGTAGGAAAAATTTTGTTTTCTACAACGTTCCCCAACAGAGACAATATGACAAAACAAATCACGATGCTAAATACACCCTAAGAAATGTTCATCAGAGCATAACTCAGCTGAATAACAAAGTAGCACCGGAGAATCAATAGACAAGCATACAGACAAACTATCTTAAGTGCTGCAAATTGAAATACACTGAGCAACATAGTCATGGTACACATAATAAATGGACGAAGATATATGATCAAAGACAAAGAGCACAAACGATAAACTACTGAAAAAACTACAATGGAGTAGAAATAACCAGTGGTGCTCGAAGACGACAGATGGTTTGGTAGACCAGTTCACTCTTCTGCAAAAGAGCTACGCCTAGTTGGAGGGACTTGGGATTAAATCGAGAAGATAAATTATCTTTGTTCTATTGTCCTTCAATATGATGTTGATCAGACATCAGTTGAATTCAATTGGGGTAGATCCTTATCGGTGATCTCCAAACCTTCAACAAACTTGCTTCGTGAACCACAATTACTCTTGCTTGCTGAAGACTTTGGCTTGGTGAAGACAATTATTCTTCGACACTTAAGCCGACACCTCTCCGTTGGGAGAGTATGCAGCTCTCAAGAATAGTGGTACGTCCTCAATCTCTCTCCCCTCTGCATGGTGTGCTCTTTCTTCAGGAATTCACACCCAATCCTCATGAAAATTGAGCTCATCTTTATAGCCTTCTCTATTCCCCACAACGTTTCCACCATAGATCCATGAGCGGGGTGAGCTCATTCATGTTTCTTTTGCTTTTTCTCTCATGCCATCTGCAGTATGCCATGGATCCCACGAGGTTGAGCTCAAGAACATGTGGGACACACACGCCCTCGACTCATGGGGAAAGACAATTGTTATCCTTCCTTACCGTTTCATCTTGGAGCTTTGAGCAAGGGGCACGACGATAGGGTTGCAATCTCGCGCACCCTCTGGGTCACCATGGTACGCGACAGCGGTGACCGGTGTCTGCTCGTGCAGCGATACTGGAACCGGCCGACTGGGAAGTAGCAACCAGAGTTCCCTGTGGACCCGCCCTCGCCACGAAACGCATTTTTTGTTGGAACCAGCCTTTATTTTTGCTGAAACTAGATTTCTTTGTTGCTACAATCGGCACTGGTGCTTTTTGTTGTGAGGTTGTTTTGCTGGAACTAGCGTTATATTTTGCTGGAACTGGATAACTCAAGTGCTATGTTGAGATTTTTGTTGGAACCACCATTAAGTTTCATTAGAACTCGCAAATCCCTTCTGCTTCAATCGAGTATTGTTGTTGTTCTAGATTTTTTTCTGGAACACCATCAAGTTTTGCTTAATCCCGTAAATCTTTTTGTTCCAACCGAGTACTACAGGTCTTTGTTGCTTTAGATATTTTTTGTAGGACATGCCGGTGCATGTCGGTGACGGTGACGAGCTGGAGACGATGATGCCGGGATGCTGCAACCATGGTGACCGCTAGCACCCGTCAATGTTCGGTTTGCAACCATGGCGAGCGGAGGCAGTCGGGGCGAGCATAGTGGCACGAGTGGCTGACAAACACGGGTATCGGGTGCGGTGGCACGGGTGACTGGCAAGCACAGGAAGCCGATGGCAAGTCCGGGCGGTCGGTGAGCACACGCGGATTCTGGCTGGCGCTAAATTTTCTTTTGTGCATTTGACCTTTTGAAGACGAAGAGAAATGTCGTATTGTACAGTTACAAAAAGTTGTATCGTACTCTTGGCAACCAACCGGGCCAATTTTGGGTCGGCCGGCGCCTAGCATTGGCCCAAATTTTAGAGATACAGGAACTGTTGGACAGGAGCACCTATATGACGCATTCTGCGTCAGGTTGCGAGCCTCCGGCACAGGGGAGCGCCTATCTGGGTCGGCCCACAAGCGCACAGGATTGTCGCCTTTAGCGAGCGATCGAACTAAAAGAAAGCTTGTAGCAAGGCGGTGGGCACTATAGCAACCCGCGATACTGCAGCAAGACGGTACTGTAGCGCTCTCGGTCTACTGTACCACCCTCTTTTCTCTAAGTGACCATTTTTTGAAAACGCAAACAGTTCTTCAAATTTGCGAACATTTTTTGAAACAATGAAATTTTAAATCTTTCAACAATTTTTTAAAAATGGGAACATTTTTGAAATTTTACAAACATGAACATTTCTTGAAACTCCGAACAAAATTCAAAAGCACGAACATTTTTTGGATCTATGAACAAAATTTGAATACAGGAACATTTTTTGAAATTCCAAACAATATTTGAAAAGCCGAACATTTTTTGAAACTCCCGAACAAAATTTCAAAACACGAACAATTTTTTAAAAAGTGAACATTTTTGAATATGTGAATTTTTCTTGAAATCGGAAATATTTTTTGAAACAACCGACCAAAAGTTGAAAACACAAACAATTTTCTGAAACTCTGAAACAAAATTTGAAAACACGAACAAAACATTGAAAATCTAACATTTTTTGAAAAAGAGAACGTTTTTAAAAAGGAAAACAAAAAAGAAAAAGAAACAACAAACAAAAAAGAAAAGAAAAACGAAACAGAAAAAAAAAATGAAAAATAAAAAAAACGATTCAGGAGCCTTCTAGAAGGCTTCCAAAACCAGAAAAAACCGGCTGGGAATCCTCAGAAGGTTACCAAAACCAGAACGTGAAAGATTGAAGTGATGGGCCGGCCGAAATCGCTGGCTCAGGTCGCTCGTACGTGCGTTCGCTCGACAGTTTGACGCAGAGAGCGTCATATAGGAAATTCCCTGTTGGACGGCGTGCTCTAATACTGCCGGTCAAATGTTGACTTTAAAAAAATAGAAACAAATAAATTTATTTGCATAACAATAATAAAATCGTGAATTTAAAAATGTTCGTAGATTTGAAAGAAGCTCACAAACTTCCAAATTTTCATCAAATTGGAAAAAAGTTAATTGAATTTTAAAAGACATTTATCAGATTTGAAAACATTCTTCGGGTTTGAAAAATTAATCAAATTTGAAAAAACTTCATTGAAAAATGAAAAAGTTCATCAATTTTGAAAAAAAATCTTCAATTTTCAAAAAAATTCATCGTAAAACCAAAAATTTGACGAATTTATTTTTTTTCCATCGAGTAAGGAAGAAGGAAAAAAAGAAGATAAAAAAAGGAAAGAAGAAAATGGAAAAGGGGAAGGAGAAGAAGAAACGATAAAAAGGAGTAACTTATCAGATCTTGTTGAGTGGTGCGGTGGCCAGTGTGTCCCTCAATGTGGGACATGGGCGGATCGATTCCCTCCTAGAGTGTGCTTTTTTGCGTTCTTAAAATAGATAAACAAAGGGAAGCTGGGCCGGCCCAGCGCGGAGGGGTTGTGTTCTCCCGTTTGCAAAATGTATGCTAACGGTTGCCTAAAGCGCCAAATAGGAAGTGCCCATATACATAAAGTGCGAAGAAGGAAGCCCTATTATTGGGCCCATGTATGCAGATGGCACACACAACCATCCTCGAATGCAAAGGTCCGACTGAGAAGCAATCAAAGGCTGCGGAACATCAACTCGATCACGCGCGTACCCCGGGAGCTCCTAACTGCCGCTCTTTGCTGCAGATTGTTGGCCGCACGCACAGGTGGATATTCGACTAGGTCGGGCCAAGCTAGCGACCAGACATGCTAGTACCATTTATGCTAGCGTGCCTTTCTGAATATTCTGCTCCAAGAAATCCTTAAGAAACAAAATCGGCGAGATCCGAAAAAAAAATATTGCAAAATTCCATAAAACATATTGGTGAAGGATCGAACACAAACCTCTCGCTAGGGAACCGCGTCCATAACCACCGTAGTAACTCAGGTTATGTGTCAAAAATGGCGCCAAGGTGCATATGAACAATAATAGGCGGCAGATTAAAACTTTAAAAAAATCAAGCGTGATTCGAAAAAAAGGAAAAACTTTTTGAAACACCAACATTAGTTTGGGAAAGTACAAATTTAGAAACAAAATATGAACAAAAATGAACACGAGAACATTTTTCTAAATTATGAACTAAGTTTTGTAAAACTAAAAGTTTTTTCAAAAACAATAAAAAAAATAAAATATTTTTCAAACCTCAAGCATTTTTTGAATTGGTGAACTAATTTTGAAAACATGAACATTTTCTGAATTTGTGAACAAATTTAGAAAACTGTAGCATTCTTTGAACAAATGAACAAATTTGAAAAAGGAACATTTTTTAAATTCCCAAACACTTTTGAATTTGAGAACGAGATGTAAACATGCAAAAAAAATTTAAATTTGTGAACAAATTTTGAAAAATGAATATTTATTGAATATGTGAATTTTTTTTGAAAAGGAAAATATTTTTTCAATTTGTAGATAAAATTTAAAACAGGAACATTATTTGAAATTCCCAAAAAATTACCCATTTGTGAAAAAATGAAACATGTGAACCTTTTTGAAATTTGAACAAATTTTGGAAATGGGAACTTTTTTTTGAAACAAAATATTGTTTGGTTTGTAAAAAAGTTTAAAATGCTGAATTTTTGAACTTTTTTGTAAGCATGAACATTTTTCGAAATTTTGATCAAAATTTTAAAATAACAAACATATTTTTAATTTTTAGAACAAATTTCAAAATGGAGGAGAATTCTGAAAATCCCCAACAAATTTGAAACACGAATAAATTTTGAATACGTGAACAAAAATGTGAAAAGAAGGCACCGTCTTCAACGTCCGACAGTACGGCGAAGAGAAGGCCAGAGGGACCCAAACGGAGGTTGTAGTTCCTGGGGTCAGAGAAGCGGGAGGAGAGCAAGCCTCTGCTGCAGCAAGCACGCCGATTGTGCCCACCAGCGCCCATATGAGGACGACGCTGCCGATGGAGGCTGCCGTTGGCCAAACAAGAGTGAGACGATGGCAGACATCTTGGTCTTGCCTCCGAGAGGAGTAGTGTTGAGATGTAAAGAAGGAAGAGGGAGGTAGAGGGGGATGCAAGTGTTGGTGAGGAGAGTGATGCGGTTCTGCACTGCTTCTGTATCGATTTATATATCCGATATGGTACAATGGATCCATGTGTCGTCAACCTCGGTTCCGGCAAGCAAGGTTTTTAATTTCGGACCTCATCGAAATATGCAAAATTTTGAAAATTTCACATATTTAGGAAATTATTTCAGATTTTGACATTTCAAATTTCACTTAATTTTAATGAATTCTAACATAATATAAATTTATTTTGACCGTGTCGAAATTTCAGGGTTAAAAATATGTTGGAACCCACTGAAATATGTGAAATTTCGTTGAAATTTTTAACCCTGCCGTCAGGTTCATCGTCGTGGACTTCTTGAATGGCATGAAATTCAACAAGGACTAGAACGAGATGGATCCCGTCAAGGAATTTGCCCTCTTCACCGGTATGGATGTAGCATTCAGCGACGGCAAAGGCAATGGCAAGAATGGAAGCAACGTCAAAGGCAAAGACAATGGCCACTGCAATAGTGGCATCGAAGGCTCCGACAACGATAATGGCAACTGCAGTAGGTCTGGCAACGAGAATGGCAGCAATGGCGGCAAATAGAAAGGGTTGATGCGTGGCCTTCGTATGTTGAAGCACAATCACCGTCGTTACATGTTTAGCAACCAACAGAGGATGTATGCGTGCATGCATTCATTCTGGGACTTAATTTGCTATCAGACTAGTGTTGACGACTTTTGCATCTATCCATCTTATGGTATGATGAAAAATATGCTGTAAATTCTAACTCCCTGGTGTTATCAGATTTGCCATCAAATAGTTATTTTTAACTGTTGTGCTATCGGCTTAGCTGAAGATGAATCCAACCCAGGTAGAAAGGAACTTTTAACTTGGTTGATCAACAAATTTTAGATGTTGATTTAATTTCCAGAGTTTGGTGATGAACGAAAACAGCAGTTTGGTTAAGTACAAACTCTTCATCTTTAAGTCACTGACAATGTTGTAATTGAAAATAAAAATTCAGAAACATAGAGCGGGTATGACATTGCTGATCAACTACACTTGCAACTAAAAATAAAAATCATTCTTTTCATTTCAGGTATGAGTATGAGAGTGGTAACGGAATGCATGTTCTAATGTTTTTGAATACATGCTTAGTTTTGACTTTTGACTTTAAGCGTCACAACCTGTAAACTCATCATATTTTATATTTGTCTAAATAGATGTAGCAGCAGAAAATACCTGAAACTGAAACTAATCTACTCAGCAGTTCAACTTGTTTTCTGACCATTCAAAAGAAACAAGAAGGAAGAAAGCAAGGGGCATAATTTGCACCACTCTAGACTCTAGTGTTAGGTCAACTCCCTTTGAGACATTCATCCTGTGGCATGATGAAAACGTACTGTAAATCGTCCCTCCCTTCTTCTTTTTTTAGCTAGACTAGACTGGAGAAAAGGCTCAAGCAAAAGTTGTTGTGTCTGCACCCAACACGTGTAGGCTAGTAGTACAAGTGCATGCACCAAATTTGGCATGTATGGAGCTCCAATGGCTCATGGCCTCACAATCACATCACCCCAGGGCGACTCTCAACCATCGATCGCCTATTCCTATATATATATATGAGGACAGATGATAATGCAGCTCTAGCTAGCATCTCGATCAACACCGGCGCCCATCAACTAGCTAGCTAGAAGAGTAGAAATCGACAAGAAGATTGATCGATGGCCGTCACCCTAGTCATGGTGGTGGTGGTGCTGGTGATGGTAGCCACATCATCCATGCCGGTGGCGAGGGGGGAAGATCTAGAGAAGGATGATGCCTCCACCAGCTGCCCGGGCGAGTACTCCAAGCTCTGCGGCAAGGACCCCGCGTGCACCGCCATGGTCGAGACGGCCTGCCGCACCGATGCTGGCAGCGTCGAGTCCATCAAGGGCATGTTCGCCGAGCTCGCAAAGGTCGGCGGAGACAGCAAGGGTTTTGCTTTCACGGAATGGCCGTGGGGGCACGTGGCCCTCTGCGCCGCTGTCAACGAGCATGGGGCCTGCCCCGGCAACAGGACGGTCCAAGAATTTGCTGGCCAGCACTGCATAAACGACCTCAGCGTGACATGCCTGGACCCTATCTGCCACGACGGTGCTCGCATCGAGTGCTACCGTACAGCCTCGAGATTTTGCTACATCAAGGCCACCCCCGCCGATAAGAAAGCCATAGAGGAAAACTTGAAATGCTTCGAGGGCTGTTGCGCGCAGAAGAAGAAGAGTGAAGAGTGCCGTAAAGAATGCATCCTCAACAAGAAATGAAAATGCACACAATTATTATTACCAAAGAAAGAACCTACCAAGGCTTCCTTTGGTTCATATAGGATGTAGGAATATCATAGAAATAGAAACATCATAGACAGTGAGATGACATGTATCTCAAAAATAGATTCTCTTCATTTTATTCACATGATAGGGATTTTTTTTCATCGAGGCTGTTAGAGTTGCGTCGAATATTATTGTACAAGGTAGGTTACAGTTGGACTTATAGTTGTATTGTGTTTAGATAGGATATGGAGTTGTGTCTAAGTAGGACACTTATATCCTATACCTCTTATATATGAGAGGGTAGACATACGATATATCCTATGCCAACATAATAGCACGGGTAAGCGGAGGAGCCAGCGGCGTGTGCCGGCACCCGGGAGACAGGGTGCTGTATTGTAGTGGCGTCATGGGGAGGAGCGCCCATAGTCAGGCCCCGAAGATGTAGCCATATCGGTGAACCTCGTTAACAAATGTCGATGTCGTGCTCGTGTGATTGCTTGGTCATCGGATGATGGACGGTGGCCTCGGATTAATATTCTAACAGAGGCTAGGTTAATGTTTTTATCCTTGGAAGTGTACATAGAAATATGAATATATTACTACAAATGAAAGGGCTCTAAAGAAAATTTTCCAACAAAATTCCTATCCTTTAGGCCAGAGGTGGCTCTAGTCGGACGAAATTCGTTGTGATATATCTTGAGGTTTGACTTGGTACAGGTCGTTGGCCATGCTAGAGATGCGCATCAAAAAGTCGACCCTTCACTTTAAGGCTATACGGCGTCAAAACTCTATGTGAGCACTAGCTCTGTTGGAAATACTCAAGTCCTTGAAGGCATTCTGGCACTGTGATATCAGACCTTAGCTGCATGTGGAAATGTTCGACGCCATTTTGGCGGATTTTTGTTATGAAATATAAAAAAACATGGTGTCAATATGTATGTGCAAGAATGAATATGACCAAGAATAATATGTTGATATTCATCGGAGAGGGTCATCAAGACCACAGAGCAGTGATTATTTATGTCCACACATACTTGATCTAATCAACCTGATTACCTAGCACCTAGTTTGTACGTAGGCATGCAAAGAGTTATGCATGGGCACATCTCACGTACAAGTTATGATTACGATGGAAATCCTATGCGTGCATGTAGATAGCTCGTTGAACGTGACGAGTTAGTTGGCTTGACTATCCACGAAAGCTGATCAGGCCAGGTCCCTACGTGTCAGCCATGACCGTGTCCGCGTGTAGGTCTAGCTGCTGCAATGCACCACAGGGGATAAGCTTCAGAGGAGATAATGCATCCTTATCTTGTCATCTCTCCACGAGATCAGGAGCGCCGGTTCAACAACTCTGGAGCGAGACTTATCCCTTCTGGCCACACACCTGCCTATATAAGAAGCAGCCACCACGAGTCCAGGGGGACCCCCGGGGGGGACGCGCCCACGGCGGCAGCGTCGAGCAGATGGACGGAGGAGCCTGTAGAGGAGCCCCCACTGCGCCCTCGGTGATGAAAAAAAGAAGCCAAAAGGCCACGCCAGGGAGGACCATGCGCTCGGATGACGCGCCGGCGTCCACTGCACCGTAGACGTGCTGCGACCACGACGACGACGACGCACGCCCGCCGGCAAGCCCGGCGGAGCCTTCTTCCATGCTCGCTGCCGCACACTCCATCAACCCAAGCAAGCACACGCACGCGACGTCAAGACTCAAGACTAACCGTGCACATTGATTCATCTCTCTATTCTTCTTTTATCTTCTTCGTCATGCAGATCGAAGATTCAAAGATCGAAAGCCAAGTGAGCACTCGGCCAAGAAAGAGGCGGCACCCAGGAAAGCGTGCGCCCATGGTGGCAGCCGACGGCGCCCTCGCGCAAGCAGGCCACATGTAGATGAAGCAGCGGCGATAGTTACGACCCACACGAGAAGGGCGCTCACACCGGCGGCAATGCCCCGGCCGGCCGGGGACGACGCTGATCGTGTCTGCAAGGCTAGGAAGTTGCGCCGCCGGTGGTGGCGCACACCTGGCCATTTTGTGTTATGTCCAAGTCGTATGGTGCTCTTCTTTTTCTGCCCATATGATACGTATGTTTCTTTTCTCTCTTGATGCCCAGGCGCCATGGAGACCCACACACAAGGACTCGAACGGGGCGAACACACCCGGCCGTCAGGCTGTCCACACACGCGCCGCCGCAGGGCTGCGCACGGGGAGGCGCGCACAGATGGGCTGGCCGCCAGGCCGCCCTCATGCACGCAGCTGCCGACGGCAGGCTACACACTGGAGAGGGGCACAGCCACACACGCGGCCATCAGGCTGCTCACGCGCACACACGCACGCGTAGACGCCGCCGCCCTGCACATCCACGCACTGCCAGAGAGGGGAGAACCCACGCACACAAACATCCAGCACACGCACCTCCAACATCCATCCATTCACCAGCGCCCACATCCATCCACCACACATCTACGCGGCCACGCAGCCGGCAGAAGACCATATCGCATTGACGGGCCAACGCAGCCGGGCAAGAACACCCGCGCCAGCGACATGGACACCAAGCTCACGTTCCTGAAGGGTGAGATTTTGATCTAATACATCTATTTTCTTCTGCCTCCTTCCCTCCAGCATGCATGCGCTACGCGGAGAGTACGTGCCGGTCACTGGAGACGACACTCGTGTGATCCCGTCGCCGCCGCCGGAGATGACTGCACCGACACCGTCGGAGATCGTCTACACCAAGCCTTTCATTTTCAGGTGTCATGTTCTTGGCTGGAGATGACTCGGGAGCTGCCGGAGCTCGCCAACGACGCAGCCCAACCGCTAGCCCTGACGCTGTTCTAACATGGCAGTCTACAGGTCCCCGGCGAACAGGTTACGATGCACAGGTCAAAACGAACAGGTCACCGGTGCACAGGTCCATGGCGTTCCAATCGCGGTGCACAGGTTTGGTGTCTTGCTTCCTGGATGAGACGGCGGGGCAGAGCCGGAGCTCGGTGATGACGCGGCCTGGGACTCGCTTCCCCCTTGATGGCGTACAGATCTTTGGTCAAACCAAAGTTTGCAACGACACAGTACAAGACCGGTCCCTCCTTTGAGAGGTGCACCTACCGTGGCGAACAGGTCCATGGCGTTCCGATCGCGGTGCACAGGTTTGGTTTCTTGCTTCCCGGATGTGACGGCGGGGCGGAGCCGGAGCTCGGTGATGACGCGGCCCGGAACTCGCTCCCCCCTTCACGGCGTACAGATCTTTGGTCGAACCAAAGTTTGCAGCAACATAATACAAGACCGGTCCCTCCTTTGAGAGGTGCAACTACCGTGGCGAACAGGTCCATGGCGTTCCGATCGCGGTGCACAGGTTTGGTTTCTTGCTTCCCGGATGTAACGGCGGGGCGGAGCCGGAGCTCGGTGATGACGCGGCCCGGGACTCGCTCCCCCCTTCACGGCGTACAGATCTTTGGTCGAACCAAAGTTTGCAGCGACACAGTACAAGACCGGTCCCTCCTTCGAGAGGTGCACCTACCGTGGCGAACAGGTCCATGGCGTTCCGATCGCGGTGCACAGGTTTGGTGTCTTGCTTTCCGGATGTGACGGCGGGGCGGAGCCGGAGCTCGGTGATGACGCGGCCCGGGACTCGCTTCCCCCTTCACGGCGTACAGATCTTTGGTCGAACCAAAGTTTGCAGTGACACAGTACAAGACCGGTCACTCCTTCGAGAGGTGCACCTACTGTGGAGAACAGGTCCTTGGCGTACAGGTCCACGGCGTTGCCGGCGTACAGGTCACCCTTTGGCCTAGCACCAGCCAAGGCGACGCGGCCTCTACAACGCTACCTTTGTCTTGGTGAACCGCCAAATACTTGGCGTCTAGCAAAGACGGGGCGCCAACCACCGCAGCCACGCCATTGTGAGCGTGCGTCAGTTTTTACACTGATGCCGGCCTCCCACTACAAGAAATATGTCAACTTATGACCTTCTGTCAGTGACCCTCGAAGAATTGGTCATAAATTTATGACCATTTTAGACCAATTGGTCAAAATCTGTTCAGGGGGCTCCAAACCCTAAACCATTGCGACCATTTTGGTCAGAAAGGTCGTAATTTCCTTACACGAAATGGTCACAAAGCAAACAGTGCTAGTCCGCTGCCTTATTTCTAGTTGTTAATGACCAATATAGATGGTCATAGCCTTGTAGATTGTGGTGGGTTGTGATGACTAGGCGCCATCTCATCAGTTTTGCCTATGTGTCATGTCCATGTGGCAGTTTTTGCCCTAGGTTGTGAAGCAACCTATATTTCTATCATTCCCAAAATTCCCAAAAAAATCTCATAAATTCTTTGGGGCATATCTTCATAAAATATGTAAAAATCCTTCCTTTCCTAGTTCAAAACTAATTCAACAATATTCATTTTCCTATTTTGTTCACAACAACACTTTATGAAGAAAGTGCTATTTATATATTCTTGATTGCCCTCGGAATTTTTGGGCACTCTTTCCTATCCAAATCATTACCGCATGACAAAATTCAGCTCCATTTGCCTAGCAAATCTTCCTCGGCAAATTTCCAAAGTTTTTGTCCACCTAGAAGCATTGTGAAGGAAGTACCTTTTTTATATCTCTAAATGACATGAAATTTATACAGCTCCTTCATATGCCCAAATTATCACCCTCCTCCAAATTGCAGCTCAGTTAAATCATCTATGTGAGCCCAGGTTCAATTTATATTTTATGGCCAAATTGGCACGTTGCAAAGAAAGTGTTATATAGACCCCTCCTATTACCCTTAAACTTTTTGGGCACTCTTCCATACCCAAATCATTGCCACATGATAATATTCAGCTCAATTTTCCTAGTAAATCTTTCTCGGGTAATTTCCAAAGTTTCTACCTCGAGAGAAGCTTTGTGAAGTAAGTACTAGCTAGGCTTACCCAAATGATCTGAAAATTTACCAGCGCTTGACCATACCTAAGTAACTTACCTACACCAATTTTGAGCTCATTTCATTCATCCAATCTCTCTCACTAGTTTTCCCAAGTTTTTGTCCATAGAAGAGCATTGTGAAGGAAGTACTACTTTGGCATGTCCAAATGGTATCAATTTTCTACAATGCTTTCCTATGCCCAAATAACCATCCTCCACAAAATTTCAGCTCACTCCATTCATTATTTTGAGCCCAGCTTCAACATTCATATTTTTGTCCAGCGTGGTACTTTGCAAAGCAAGTACCACCTAGGATCCTCCTTTTGAGCTAAAAATTTGTGAAGACATTCTCCTTAGTAGATTATCATCCTCAGCCAAAACTCACACCCATTTGCCATGTGCATTTCCCGTACCGCTAATCAAACACTTGACTGCTAATTCATGTTTGAGCATCGATCGGTCTCCTCGTGAGAATCTTATGTTGTAATTTTCTTCCTAGCACCAACCTGGGGAGTGCCCAACCCACTAGACATGCCTAGGCCGCCCAGAACACATGGCAACACTACGGTCACGCGGTGACCACGCGACGGGCATGCGAGTTTACGCGCTCTAGAGTCGGGGCCCTCGGCCACCGCCCAAACCTCGACGTATCGCCACCAAACCATGTATTTATGATTAAATAGGTCCTTATGTAACTAGAAATGATTTTTGGAAAAAATAAATAGCAAACTATGAGGCAGCTGCAGTTCAAATTTGACCCGCTTCCAACTAAATCGGCGGAAATTTGTCTTTTTCACGAGAGGTGGATCAAAAAATTTTACACCCAACCATTTTGTCAATTGTGCATTAAATATGGCCTAGTATTTTATAAAAATGATTTGGTCCAATTTTGCAACAATTATTTGGTAGTTCCTTCACAAAAAAACCTCCTTTCGAGCACTCGAAAAATGGAAAATTGTTTTTTCGTCCAACGAAAATGAAAACTTCCTTAGGCAACATTGTTTTCCATTCCAATATGCACCCTTGTGCACAATATGAGATCATTTGAACAAACTATGCCATGAATGTGGCCATAAGATTGATCATTTGGCTTGAAAGCCATGAATCTTCACACTTGATAGCTCATTTCTGAGAACACTTTTTTTAAAATAATTACTGTATTACAATTTTATTATTTTTCCTGGAAACTTGTTCACATATAATGACACAATGCGAAGGTTTTCCAATTTTTTGATTTTTTTTGAATTTTTTATGCCCGTTTCAAAATGCGGTCAAAACGACGAGCTTGACCGTTCCTAGCTAGTGGTTGAATATTGGAATTTTTTTGGTGTTTCTCTGATTAAATAGATACTTATGTACCTAGAAATGATTTTTGGAAAAAATAAATAGCAAACTATGAGGCAGCTGCAGTTCAAATTTGACCCGCTTCCAACTGAATCGGCGGGAATTTGTCTTTTTCACCAGAGGTGGATCAAAACTTTTGACACCCAACCATTTTGTCAATTGTGCATTAAATATGTCCTAGTATTTTATAAAAATGATTTGGTACAATTTTGCAACAAATATATGGTAGGTCCTTCACAAAAAAACCTCATTTCGGGCACTCGAAAAATGGAAAATGAATTTTCTGTGCAAAGAAAATGAAAACTTCCTTAGGCAACATTGTTTGGAATTCCAAGATGCACCCTTGTGCACAATATGATATCATTTGAACAAACTATGCCATGAATGTGGCCATAAGATTGATCATTTGGCTTGAAAGCCATGAATCTTCATGCATGATAGCTCATTTCTGTGAACACTTTTTTAAAATAATTGCCATATTACAAGTTTATTATTTTTTCTGGAAACTTGGTCACATATATTGACACAATGCGAAGGTTTTCCATTTTTTTTGATTTTTTTGAATTTTGTATGCCCGTTTCAAAATGCGGTCAAAACGGCGGGCTTGACCGTTCCTAGCTAGTGGTTGAATCTTAGAATTTTTTGGTGTTTCTCTAATTAAATAGATACTTATGTACCTATAAATGATTATTGGAAAAAATAAAGAGCAAACTATGAGGCAGCTACAGTTCAAATTTGACCCGTTTCCTACTGAATCGACGGCAATTTGTCTTTTTCACCAGAGATGGATCAAAACTTTTTTCACCCAACCATTTGGTTAATTCTGCATTATATATGTCCTAGTATTTTATAAAATTGATTTGGTCTATTTTTGCAACAATTATTTGGTAGGTCCTTCACAAAAAACCTCCTTTTGGGCACTCGAAAAATGGAAAATGAATTTCCCGTGCAAAGAAAATGAAAACTTCCTTAGGCAACATTGTTTGGAATTCCAAGATGCACCATTGTGCACAATATGAGATCATTTGAACAAACTATGCCATGAATGTGGCCATAAGATTGATCATTTGGCTTGAAAGCCATGAATCTTCATGCATGATAGCTCATTTCTGTGAACACTTTTTTAAAATAATTGCCATATTACAAGTTTATTATTTTTTCTGGAAACTTGGTCACATATATTGACACAATGCGAAGGTCTTCCAATTTTTTGATTTTTTTTGAATTTTTTATGCCCGTTTCAAAAAGCGGTCAAAACGGTGGGCTTGACCGTTCCTAGCTAATGATTGAATCTTGGAAAACTTTTGATGTTTCTCTGATTAAATAGATACTTATGTATCTAGAAAGGATTTTTGAAAAAAATAAAGCACAAACTATGTGGCAGCTGCAGTTCAAATTTGACCCGCTTCCAGCGGAATTGGCAGAAATTTGTCTTTTTCAGGAGAGGTGCATCAAAACTCTTGACACCCAACCATTTGGTCAATTTTACATTAAATATGGCCTAATACTTTATAAAAATTATTTGGCCCAATTTCACAACAAATATATGATAGGTTCTTCACAAAAAAACTCATTTTGGGTACTCAAAAAATGATTAAAAATAGATAGAAAGATCAGAAATACATACAAATTGGTGCTCATCCATAAAATATGGTCTAACTTGAGTGAAAATTTGTGTGATGCCCTTTTGCAAAATAGTTTTGATAGTTACTTCACAAAATCCCTCAATTTTTAGTACTTAGAAACTATTGTAAATCACTGTTTTTTCGAACCAATCAAAACTCTTCCCACGGATCGATGACATGGCGCCCATCCATCCATCCATCCATATATCCGTCCCACATCCATCCATCCATCTATCTACAGAAAAAAAGAAAAAGAGATAACCCCCCGCAGCCCAAATCCTAGATCAGATCCATCCATCCCCTGCTCCCAATCTCCCCGCCGCCGCCGCCACCTCCTCCCCGTACCCGCCCCCTCCCGATCCAGTCCTCTCCCACCCACCCCTGACCTCGCCGTCCTCCCTCCCCTCCCCGCATCTCCCAGCCACCTCTTCGCCCGAGGAGATCGAGCGAGCGCCCGAGCGTGCCCGTCCTCGCAGCCTCCTCCCACGATTCCCCGCACCCGAGCCCCACGAGAGGAGCTCCTCCTGTGATTTTGCACGCCGCCGCCGGCGACCACCAGCCACAGCTTGCCGGAGCCAGCAGATGAGTGCCACCCTTCTTCCCGTGCTCTCTTTCTTCCTCCTTTTCTCTCTCACACATCTCAATTTCTCTCTTTGTCTCAAATAGTGCACTCTGCCGCCATGGACGCTCGCGTCCCCGACCTTGCAGCATGCCGCCCCGATGCCAAGTCCCTCCTCGCCGTTCCTGTGCCGCCGAGCCGAAGCCTCGCCCAAGTCCAAGAGCTGCCGCCGTTTGCCTCCTCGCCATGGCCTCCCCTGCTTTGTCTGCTTCGCGGACAGAGCTGCGTCTCCGTCAACGTGTCCTCCTGCCGTCTCTGTTCGCTATCGGGCTCGATCGACTCCAGCAGCACCCCATGGTGACGCTTCGCTCCTCCTAGCCCCCGTCTCCTGTGCGTTTTGTTCCTGTAGTCGTCTTTCCGTTGCTCTAGTGATGCTGCAGCTGTATGCTTGTGGGAATTATGTTGTCTGAGTACTGAATAGCTTAGATTGGTAGTGTCATCATCATGTGCTAGCTTAGTTCCATTTTGTGTTGCTTCATCCTGGCGGTTGTATCCGTGTGTCTGCCCATGTAATTAACTAGATAGTAGTTGTTTCATCGCTTCAAGTTTAGAGCCGGGGTGCTTTGTGCTCTTTTCTGTAAACAAAGAGTGGCATCTACTACACTAATAGTCTAGCACTACTTGCACCAAGATTTGGTGGTTTGATGTGGCCTGTAAGCTAAACTACTCCAAGTGGGCAGTACCTGTTTAATTAGATTAGCAGAAAATTTAGGCCCCTGAGATTTTGTTGCTCTTGTATAGTGTGAAATTCAGTAGATGAATCAGTAACAAACTCAGCCAACATGAAGTTTGAATCAACACCGATGCTAGTGTTCTGCAATCATATATAGGTCTTTGAACTCGCAGACTGGAATATATATGGGGTGTTTGTGACTGCTTGCATGACAAGAATGTTACTAGTACATTTGTCATCAGTAGTGCTTTCATCATTTTATAGTTTACCACATGTGTTAAATGACCAAAGTTCATGGCTGGTTCTCTAACTTGGAGGTGATGTCTAGGCAAAACAACAGTAAATTACGATCACCATACCTGGTGATCTGCTACAGCTATGCACTGATGAAACTGTTTGCTTGCTTCTGTACCGTGCTTGCTTCTGTACCTGGCTCTTGTATAGTTCTGAATTGGTCTAGTAGATATGAATTTGGAGTGCTTTTTGTACTGCAGCCAGTGCCTCAGCGCTATATATGTTAGTGCCAGGCTGTTCGTCTGTTTTCTGCTTCTCTGCTGGTAGCTTAGAAGAATACAATTCTCACTGAATGTACTTTTGCATTCTTACTATATCTACTGCTGCCACAATCATTCTTACTATATCTCACTAAATGGCATCTCAGTTTGTACCTCATCTAGCACACTGCCTAAAATTGTCACTATTGTTTCAATGAAATTAGTAGAATTACCTTGTGATTCCTCTGTTTGCTTCATATTATGGTTGCTCTACTGCTAGTGTCTTACTAGCTTGTTCTGGCTCATCATGTTTCTGCTTGTAGTTGATTTTCTATGTGCCTAAGTATATGAGTAGTACATGTGCAAGCAAACATTTGAACTCAAACCCATCCATCCTTTGTACTGTACTATACTGAAGAAGTAATGTAGATGAATATACATGCAGTTTTATTAAGTGAATGCCATGCAAACAACTAACTTGCTCTTGTCCATGTAGATGGAGTAGGAGGATGAGCAGCAGCAACAAATGAACCTGATGGTGAAGAAGCACCTGATGACCAGAACTCGTTCAAGTGCTCTTTAGTCCTTCCAAAGCAAGGTCTTGATGTCCCCCTTACAGAAAATGTTCATATATGTTCCTGCATGATGCGTGTGTGCATGTTGGATGGTCACATTCTAGTGTACTAGCTAGCTAGTAAGCTTGTTTTGCTACCGGATGATTGAATGTCATCTCAGTTTGTACCTCATCTAGCTCACCACCTCAAATTGCCATTGTTTGGTTAGTGTTTCCTTCTTGGTTGGCTAAACATATTTGTTTGTTTAATTAGGAGCATTAGACGCTCTCCATCGATGATTGCCTAATTTTATTCATGGTCTGCACAATATATTCATTTGATTTTCTGCTACATCTCCACTTAAATACTCATAATGCTACTGTCCAGCCTTTGTTCAATTGGACTGACTATATATCTCTTGTTGAAATTGTGCTCTTGATCTTTTGTTTAAACCTGGGACATCATGCATATCTAGCTCTTCCTTTTCAGTCTAAAACTGAGACCTCTTTTGTTTTCAGTCACACTACTGTTTTGCTGTGCTTGATAAACCTGAGACTTCTTTCTATTGTAATATCGAAGTTGTTTGGTTCTGGCCTCAGCACTAAGTACACTAATATTGAAGTTGTTCACTCTTTTACAGGAGCTTTGGGCCTAATTTTTTTGGAGTGTGAAGCCATGAAGCCAAGTGTGAATCAGTGAAGCCCTACTTAGCAAAGAGTTTTTTTGGTTCTGTAGTAGACTGTAAATTGTAATATTGTATCAGATTGTAAAAGACTAATGTAGTGTTATGTGATGAATTATATTTATCCCGTCCTATTTGAAATAGTGATTATGTATGTTAAAAAGATGTGAAATGGAAACATGACCAGCGGGACCAATTTATGCCCCACTTATGAATATAATTTGAGATATTTTGAAATTTTTGACATGTGGGGCCCATGTGACTAGTGGGACTAGCTCTAAAATAAAATGATTGAAAAATAAAAAATCAATTGATGGTAAGAAGGCCACGGCCCAACAATAAAAAGGCTGCAATATTGGGCTTGGCCCATGAACCGAACCAAAAATTGACAGAAAAAACACAAATAGGCTGAATTGTTGGGCTAGGCCCATGTAGAAAATCGAATTGGACCGGGCTGAATCTTGTGCCATGTCAGATTACCACGTTGGATGCCTACGTGGCCTGGGGAGGTTGCTAGTGACCAAAACGCCACAGTAGACGTATTTTGGTCATAAACATCTACGACCATTTCAGAAGAAAGGTCGCTATAGTCAGTTTATGACGGCCAGCTTTTGACCTTATGTTTTTGGTCACAAAAAGGTCACAAATGGAAATTTGTGACCATTCAGTGACCAATAGTGGTGGTCACAAGTTGACATATTTCTTGTAGTGTCCCCAAACCATCACTCCCTCAAGGTGTACCCCCTTGCACACCCCGATGAAGTAACCAACCGTCGAGAAGTCTAAGCCGAGCGCGGCCCATGCCACCCCGACAACAAATACTCCAACGCTGGCAAGACCGACGAGGCACGACGGTCTGAGGTCTACATCGACGAGCTCGCATTGTCATCATCTTCAAGCAACACCTCCACGCGGCGACACTCGAATCTACTCCGACTTCTACATCAACACACTCCCGAAACCCTGTCCAAGCTCCGACGAGGCGAAGCCACTTCACCGACATGTCTTCTTTCGATGAAGCTATCCATATCTTGCCGGGCACCGACGAGGCGAAGGCAAGACACACCGTGTCTGACACCGACGAGGCGGACACCACCAGGCCGGGCACCGACAAGGCGAAGGCCGACCATCTGTCTGAGTTGACGAGGCCAGACATCTTCATCATCGGACATCGACAAGCCGGAGGGATGTGACTAAGAATCGCCGGAGCGACGGACGTACCGCTCCACTCTTCTATTCCACCACATCATCACCATCATCTACACCGAGCACTTGGAGAAGACGAGACTTGAAGACGACGACCATTGTAGCAGCTTAATCGGAGGTGGTCCGTGGCTCCAGCTCGCGGACGTAATTAATCGGGAGCTTTCCGAGGCCCCGTGAACCAGAACCTCACAACCGCCGAAGTCATATTGGCCGAGCTAGCAGGCCGTTGAGTGCTTATATAAAGGGGTCATGTAATTTGTTTCTCCGATGAGAGATTAATAAAATACAAGTTTCCCTAATTTTATTTGTGTACTTAGTACACTGGCACGCCCGCATATTTATTTTCCCTAGCGCGTAGAGAGATAATAACACGATAACCATTGTTGTTTGTTATTATTTTTCGTGTCAAACAGGAAAAAAGCTTTTTCTGCAAAAGTAGCTCGTTTTTTTCCAGTACAGATGCAAGTGTTTATATACACGCGCATACACTCACCCATATGAACACACACACACACACACGCATATCCTACCTCTATGAGCACCTTCGATAGACTGAGCCGGCATATCATCTTGAAATTTATAAAGTAACCTCGTCATCGACGGGAACGTCTCCTCCCACTAAATGTGCATCGTCGGAAATCCTGAAATAAATCTAGGAATAAATGTGAGCACTAGTATTTGAACCCTGGTGGGCTGGGATATCACAGTCCCTCTAACCATCCAACCACAGGTTGGTTCACGTACAAGTAGCTCGTTGGTAAACCGATCTATGACTGTATTTGAGGGGCCTTATGTGTAATTAAATAAAACAAATGGGGGTTTTCTACAAAGAGAACAACACCCGTGTGCTTGGCGATTCGTGACGACAATCAGCGGCCAACAGATTTGTGAACCAACCTCTTGTTACCAAAAAATCACGCGCCCGTGCCTGGGCGAACGCCGAATTTCTGACATTTCCTTTTCAACAAGTGTAAAGTTTCTTTTTTGCCAGAAAATCAATGTCAATAGTTTTTATATTTTTTTGCGAACCAATCTCTTGTTGGATGGTTAAGAGGACAGTGGTATCTCCGCACAATAGACTTGACACTGGTGCTCGCATTTTTCTGGATTTATTTATGTCATTCCGGCGATGCGCGTTTAGTGGAAGGAGACATTTTAATCGATTTCGAAGACGTTTGTGACGAGTTCGTCAATCTGAAGATGATATGTTGGCTTCTCTCAAAGGTGCTCGTAAAGGTAGGGTGTGCATGCTGCGTTCATAGGGGTGAGTGTGTAAATGTGTTGTATGAGCGTCTTTACTGTGTCAAGAAAAGTCAAATATTATTTTTAGGATCAGATCAATATTTTTTTGATCAACCTTTAATGTTTATTAATATTCCCAAGAAAAGTAGGGATCCTCTGTCTCTCGTCGGCACCGTTGCAGGTCCGCCTCGTCTCCGCTAGCCTTAGGGCTATGGGAGCGCAATGGATCCCGGCCCTTGCGGACGGGAGGGCTCTGTTTTTAGATGTTTCTTTGAGTTCTGTTAAGGTTTGTGTCTTTCTTAGGAAGGTGAGACGACGGCGGCTCCCCGGAGATGGAATAATGTTAGGACCATAGCACGACGAGTTCCCGACCGTTTACTACAACAAGGTTTGTCTGGCTCCGGCGAGAGAGGGGCGATGAGGGTGGCGCGCCTTCGGCTAGCTTCAGTGCTTGTAATCATCGCTAGGTGGTCTACGGATCTGAATGTAATTTTTATTATTTTTTATTTTCGTTGTACCCCCATGATGTTCAATGAATAGATCGGAATATTTTCGAGAAAGATAAAAAAGAAATCAAGTTGATTGGCTCCAACAGATAACGAACGCCGCCGCGGCTTGGCTCCACACAGATGGACGACGAGGTCGTTGATTGGTCGGACCGGCACGCCTTGACGAGAAGGCCACTCTCCTTCCAGGTTCGCCGCCGGCCGGTCAATCACAGTTCACTTGCTTCGATTAATTTGATCATAGCAAGTACTTCCTCCGTTAGTACAAAGTTGGGTCATCTATTTTGGAACGAAGGAAGTAGATGAGTGACCGGTTCTTGAACCTGGGGTTGTATGACGGGCACAAACGGCGTGACCTCTCCAAGATAATCTTTTTCACCCGACGGCGGAAGAGGCGGCCACGCATGGCAAGGTGCTGCCAACAATATAATGACGCCCGCCAAGGCCCGTGCCACCAACAGGAGAAGGATCTGTGACACCGATCTGGCCACGGCGGAGGCCGCGACGCCCAGAATCGTTCTGCCAAAACCCGAGCTGCTGCTCATGGGGCCACCGTAACTCTCCTCCTCCCTGGAGGCCCATCACTTGGTCCATTTCTTCCCCACCGCCTCGGAGAGCATGGTCGTCCTGGGCGACCGCGGGAACCGCATGCTACGCTTCCAAAATCATCGATGGCTTCCGCTACATCGATACCCTGCCATGCCTTCATGGAGTCAAGGAGATACCCATGGCCATCTCCGTCCCTCCGACGGACTTGTACGTCCCTGACGGCGAAGACACCCGAGACCTCTACATCATTGATGGCCTCCTCCATCCGGACAAGGCCGTGGTGCGGCCGCAGTTCGAGGCCCTGGTGTGGAGGGGGTTCCTGCTGGAATTTAGTCTATTTGGGCAGCCCAATAACTATTTCAGAAATTCCTAATAAATCCTAGAGGCCCACTTAGCCCATTTGTGCAAGGCAAGGGATACTACTAAAGTTTAGTCCCACATTGCTAGTTTACTGGGAGTTGGACCTCCTTATAAGGGAGGTTCTTTCCCCACTTGTATGAGCATGAGAACAAGAGGGACATCCACGCGCGCTCCTCCTCGGCGCAGCGCGGCGGGGCGGGGCGGGGCGGGCTCCGACGACGACTACCTCAGCAACGACATGGCTGGAGAGGATGTCGACCCCAAGTCCAGTGCTTCTGCTGCTATTGTCCCGTATGTGTTCTTCTTCTTTCTGTCAGATGTCCTGTCACAGTTTCTCGTACTAGTTCTTGCCCTACATGTGTTAGGTTCTACTCCATATATGCAACATGACCTAGTGTCTGTCCTAGATGTGTTCAGTATAAGTTCATATATGCAGATGCTACTTACTTTCTCTCCGTCAGATTGCATGACTTGCTTTATCGCAGCTATTATAGGCAATTTACCCCAAGTGGTTTTGCTGCTTCCATGAGACCTCCTATGTTTGAGGGTATCCACTATAAGAGGTGGCGCGTGAGAGCAGTTGAGGGAGTCCTGGATTAGGGGGTGTTCGGGTAGCCGGACTATACCTTCAGCCGGACTACTGGACTATGAAGATATAAGATTGAAGACTTCGTCCCGTGTCCGGATGGGACTTTCCTTGGCGTGGAAGGCAAGTTTGGCGATGCGGATATTCAAGATCTCCTACCATTGTAACCGACTCTATGTAACCCTAACCGTATCCGGTGTCTATATAAACCGGAGGGTTGTAGTCCGTAGGCAATCAACTCCATACACAACAATCATACCATAGGCTAGCTTCTAGGGTTTAGCCTCCTTAATCTCGTGGTAGATCTACTCTTGTACTACCCATATCATCAATATTAATCAAGCAGGAGTAGGGTATTACCTCCATCGAGAGGGCCCGAACCTGGGTAAAAACATCGTGTCCCTTGTCTCCTGTTACCATCCGGCCTTGACGCACAGTTCGGGACCCCCTACCCGAGATCCGCCGGTTTTGACACCGACATTGGTGCTTTCATTGAGGGTTCCTCTGTGCCGTCACAATCAGGAAGGATGCCTCCTCCCGTCTTTAAAGACGGCGCCGTTGCTAAGGGAGCCTTGGCTGTCGGCCAAACCCTCCGGCTAGGTGGTTTCCTCATGACCGCCTGTTTAGCTGTTGCGCCGACGGTGACCTCTCGGGTCATCAAAAGCAACCTACACGTCAGCTCGGAGCTCGTCGAGCAGCTAGATCCAATGGAGCTCTCTTCCATAAACGAGCTCTTGGATCGCATCGCCGCCCTGGGGGTCACTACGGATTACGACCAGGTTGGGCTTAAACCCGATCTAAGAGAAATTAACTCTTCCCAAGTCACCCACCACATTGCCGTGGTAGAGGCGCAGTGCGGCGACCCTTCATCTATTTTAAGGACTAGCTACGTCCGAATTCCCGACTCCACCAAGCCGGATACCTGCGGAGAGGAGGATGTAACTCAAGACCTGAGCTTAGGATCAGGCAACGGGCTAGATTCGTTGGACAACATCCAAGAATCCGAACTTCAGAGTTTGGAAACTCTTCGGCCTCCGAATCTTGGATTCGGTGAGGTTTCAGATTCAACGACACCCGCCCACCCGAACATAAGCGATCTCTCCCAAATCAGGCAGAGGCCCGAGGAAACAGTACATCATTACTGGGCCAGATTCCTCCTGGTTATGAACAGGATAAAGGATTGCCGCGAGGGAGACGCAATCTCAATTTTCTGCAGTAATTGCACGGACGAGGGAATCCTTAACGCCGTAAGTCGTCGTGATATTACACGCTTCGCTGACTTGGCGTCCATAGTACAAAAATACTGTGCGATGGAAAGCGCCTGGAAAACCGGAATAAAATTTTGGGATAATCCGGCCTTGAATAGTAATCCCGTCAGAACTAAGAGGGTGCATCATCATAGGACACCCGGGATAAACACCAAAAAGCCAAAACCCTCTACAGGGCATGGAACCGTACTGGAAAGGTGGCTTGATGGACCCTATAGAATTCACAGTACAGAGGGCGCCACACCAACTCACAGCCTTAGAGCATGTTGGATACTCCGGCAGGTGGCCAAAATTGGCGAGGACCTCTTAATTCTTGAGGCCGCAAAAAGCCAGCCCGAGGACACCAGTATCGTTCTCACAGTCTTCGAGACTTTCGCATCAAACAATATGCGAAAAAGAACACTCCGCAGCCTCGCCGAAGTCTATCAAGTTGCAACAATAAATCCATGGAGCGACACTGCTATTACCTTCAACTCAAGTGATGAACCTAGATTCCGAACAGCCCGAGCACTAGCCGCATTGGTCCTCAGTCCCATAGTGGACGGCTTTCGCCTCACCAAGGTGCTCATGGATGGAGGCAGCGGACTGAACCTCATTTATGAGGAAACCCTTCAAAAAATAGAAATAGACTGGAACCGCATCGAGCGAAGCAGCACAACCTTTAGAGGAATAATCCCCAGTCGGGAAGCACGCTGCACAGGAAAAATCACACTAGATGTGGTGTTCGGCACGCCGGATAATTACAGGTCCGAAGAAGTCACGTTTCAGGTGGCCCCATTTAAGAGCGGATATCATGCTTTACTAGGGCGGGAAGCATTCACAATCTTCCAAGCAATACCGCATTACGGGTACATGAAGCTTAAGATGCCCGGGCCGAATGGAATTATCACTCTAGCTAGTGATCCGGACATAGCACTCCGCGCCGAAAACAAGACGGCCGCATTAGCCCTTGAGGCGCTATCCGAAGCCTTAGTGGCCGAGGAACTGACTGCGCTGCGCTCCACGGTTAACAGGGATGATGTATACTCGATAAGAGATCCAAATCCACATCCTTCAAGCCAGCCGACGAAATAGTCAAATTCCAGGTCCATCCAACGGACCCCAATAAAACAGCTTCAATCGGGGCACGACTGAACCCTGATGCAGACGCCGCACTGCGAGAGTTCCTACGAGAGAACTGGGACATCTTCGCCTGGCACCCTTCAGACATGCTAGGGATCCCACGCAGGCTGGCCGAACACAACTTAAATATCCTAAAAGGATTTAAACCTGTCAAACAAGCCCTTCGGCGTTTTTCCGAACCCAAGAGACAGGCTATGGGAGAGGAGCTAGCCAAGCTATTGGAGGCCGGATTCATCAGAGACATAAAACATCCGGACTGGCTAGCAAACCTGGTGATGGTACCAAAGAAGGACAAATCCTGGCGCCTGTGTGTCGATTTTAAAGATCTTAACAAGGCTTGCCCAAAGGATCCCTTCCCCCTCCCCCGCATCGATCAAATTATCGATGCCACCGCAGGACACGATTTGTTGTGTTTCCTCAACGCATACTCCGGTTACCATCAAATCAAGATGGCAGAATCAGACCAAGCCGCAACAGCATTCATCACACCATACGCCCCATTCTGCTTCAACACAATGCCCTTCGGGCTGAAAAACGCCGGCACCACATATCAGCGCATGATCCAGACATGTCTGGCAAACCAGATCGGCAAAACAGTGGAGGCGTATGTGGATGATGTGGTCGTCAAATCAAGACATGTCGAATCCCTAGTAAACGACTTGAGGCTTACATTCGATAACCTCCGACAATATGACATCAAGCTCAACCCAGAAAAATGCGTCTTCGGCGTTCCAGCCGGAAAGCTCTTGGGCTTCATTGTATCCGGTAGAGGAATTGAAGCAAATCCAGCCAAGATCCGAGCTTTGTCACAATTGGATATCCCAAAGGACCTCAAACAAATACAAAAATTAACCGGATGCGTGGCGGCTTTAAGCCGCTTCATCTCCCGCTTGGGAGAAAAGGCACTACCCCTCTATCGCCTCCTTCGGCGCACCGAACACTTCGAGTGGACGGATGCCGCCACGGCCGGACTTGATGAAATAAAAGCCATATTGGCAACAAACCCAGTCCTGGCCGCGCCAATCACCGGTGAACCAATGTTATTGTACATTGCAGCAACACACCAAGTTGTCAGCGCAGTGCTCATTGTCGAGCGGGAAACGGACGGACACAAATTCCCCCTTCAAAGGCCGGTCTACTACGTGTCCACTTTCCTCACTCCATGCAAATCACGGTACCCGCATTATCAAAAGATTGCATACGCGGTATTCATGGCATCCCGGAAGCTACGACACTACTTTCAAGAGTGTTCCATAACAGTAGCCTCGGAAGTGCCACTAAACGATATTATCAACAACCGCGATGCAATGGGCCGGATTGCAAAATGGGCCATCGAGCTTCTCCCGTTCGATATAACCTATAAGCCACGGCGAGCTATTAAATCGCAAGTTTTGGCCGACTTCGTCGCAGAATGGACGGAGGCCGAACTCCCTAAAGAGCACGGCACATATTCAAACTGGATTATGCATTTCGACGGCTCCAAAATGTTGGCCGGACTGGGGGCTGGCGTCGTCCTGACGTCCCCCACAGGAGACACAGTCCAATATGTGCTCCAGATTATGTAAACGGATTCCAACAATGCAGCCGAATATGAGGCCCTCCTACATGGTCTCCGGATAGCAGTATCCATGGGTATCCAGCGCCTAGAGGTACGCGGGGATTCAAACCTCGCGATATCCCAAATAAATGGAGACTTCGACGCCAAGGACCCAAAAATGGCAGCTTACCGCAACGTCGTCCTAAAAATGTCAGCTCGGTTCGAAGGGCTGGAGTTCCACCATATAGCCCGAGAAAACAATCAAGCAGCGGACGTCCTGGCACGCATCGGAGCAAAACGCGATGCAGTCCCCCCCAACATCTTTTTGGAAAGATTGTTCAAGCCATCCGTAGCATGGGAGGGGGAACCCGCAAATAACAGCCCGGACCCAGCCGCACCACTTGACGCCGAACAATCTGACACAATTGGAGGCTCTGCCAATGAAATTACACCTTCAGCCCACGTAATAATGGCGGTTATCGCCCCATGGACAGAACCATTCCTAGCCTACCTTACTAGGCAGGAACTCCCGGAGGACCAAAATGAGGCCCGCTGCATAGTGCGGCGATCTAAAGCCTATAGAGTCCATGAGGAAGAGCTTTATAAGAAAAGCACTACCGGAGTCCTTCAAAGGTGCATCTCCGAAGAGAAAGGGCGGAACCTTCTAGCTGAAATTCATGCCGGACTCGGTGGTCACCACGCCGCTGCTCGGTCCCTTGTTAGCAAGGCTTTCCGTACAGGCTTTTATTGGCCGACGGCCCGGGCAGACGCTCAGGACCTAGTCCAATGATGCGCTGGTTGCCAACTTTTTTCCAACCAAAGCCATATGCCACCCACCGCACTCCAAACTATACCCATCACCTGGCCTTTTGCGGTCTGTGGGCTTGACATGGTCGGACCCCTTAAAGGTGGAACCAATAGGAAAAAATACTTACTGGTCATGGTGGATAAGTTCACCAAATGGATAGAATCCAAGCCTATTAAAACGGCCGAATCCGGACCTGTGATAGACTTCATATCCGGGGTTGTACACCGTTATGGCGTCCCCCACAGCATCATGACCGATAACGGTACAAACATTACCGCCGACAAGGTAAAACTCTGGTGCAAAAACATGGGCATCAAGCTCGATTATGCTTCCGTCTATCACCCACAAACCAACGGCCAGGTCGAACGCGCAAATGGTCTTATCATGAGCGGCATTAAACCCAGACTGGTGCGGTCCCTCAAGGAATCTAACACGCACTGGGTAGAGGAGCTCGACTCCGTGCTATGGGGGCTGCGGACCACGCCAAATCGCACCACCGGATACACACCATTTTTTATGGTGTACGGCACAGAGGCAATTCTGCCCTACGACATAATTCATGACTCACCTAGAGTGCGCATGTACGAAGAAAGATAAGCCGAGATCGATCGGCAGGACAACTTGGACGCCTTGGAGGAGGAGCGTGACGTGGCAAAAGCCCGTTCCGCATTTTATCAATAGCAGGCCCGAAGATATCAAAGCAGAGAAGTACGGGCCAAAAATTACAATGTTGGCGAACTAGTTCTACGCCTGCCGGATAAGAAAAAGGACAAACTCAAGCCCAAGTGGGAAGGTCCATTCATAATCGACCAAGTCCTGACTGGCGGGGCGTACCGCCTGCGAGATGCGTCGGATAACCGACTCGAGCTGAACCCGTTGAACGCCACCCGTCTCCGAAGATTCTATGCCTAACGCCGGACTCTGTGTTCGTCTCCTTCCTCTGTCCATTTTTTGCATTTTTTTATTTCTCTCTCCTTCCCCTCTTTTCTTTTATAGCCCTTAAAGGCTCATCTAGTGACGCGCCACTCACGCTCATTAAACCTGGGGGCTTCTTTAACAGAAGCTTATTCATATGGGCTTCACGCCCAACACATGCGTCAAACTTCCGCATGTACCTTTTTCTTCACCATTATATGCATCAATATGACTTAAGTTTTGGCCAAGCTGGGTTGCCTGGCTCCTGTGCTTACCCCTATGTTCCCAATAGTTTGGCTAGGCGGTAAAGGGAGCACCTCTGCGACTGTTACTGCCGGGTCAGCCGGATGTGTACCTCAGACTGGGTGAAGCCGAAAGCTAGCGTTCTTAAGAGAATATTCGGTCGGTGAAATAAAAGATGATCTTTTTACTCATTTTATGCGCCCCAGATGCTTTTTCCGCGTCTTTTCACCCAGTCCGGACATGCACTTTAGGGCGCCTCCCAGCGAAAGGAACCCTTAACGGAACTATTCTCTCTGGAAGATGTTTCTTACTAACCATGTAATATAACATAACTAGTTGGGCACTTGTCTGATAAAGCACTAATGAGCCCTAGGCCTGGTCTCCACGCATACCCCGGTTCTTATATAACTGCTATGGTATTCGAACACACTCCGGACCGTCAGGTCCCGAGGTTGAAGCGAAAAGGTCGGCAACGACAAACGATCTACAATCCGGCTAGAAGGCATTACACATGTCAATTCAAAATTACATAGTCATTCTGACTGATTGTATTCCTCTTCTATACCATCTAACAGGCTGTCTAATTTATAGTCCTGCTGGGAATACTTCGCGCTAACTCTACTTGGCCGTTACTAAGCTTACAGGGATCTCCTTCCCGTCAGGCCCCATTGGTCCGACCCCGGCCATGTGGTTTGGGTCAGACTTCGTAAAACGGGTCTTCACCATGGCCCAGGCCTCCCTAGCGCCTTGTCGGCAGGCCGATATCTTCCATAACCGGAAGCGCCGCCGAGCTCCCTTCAGCTTCTCCGCAAGCTCTCCAAGGCCCTCGGGCATGGAGTGGGTAGGCCATAAGGCTTGGGCAACGCCTCGCATCGCCTACCGAATTCGCCCGTGCAGTTGCATGAGTTCGGGAAGAAGGTCACCCATAGAACCGGGCATCTCCTCTGCAGGATGACCTGTGAGCATACCTACAGACATTACTCTGTTAGTCGACTTCCTCGCCGAACTCTTTTTTCAAAGTTCGTTCAAGCACTTACTAAATATGCCGCATCGAAGCCGCTGATTCTCCTTCGTGGAGTCCGACAGCTGGCCACGAACATCTTTAAGTTCGATGTCCAGCCGGGTGTTGGCATCCTGAAGATCATTATTCTCTCGCCTCACCTTTGTCAACGTACTCTCACCGGCCTTTAGCCGGCGTAAGAGTTGTTGCTTGTCCGGATCGAGTCCGGCGCCATCTGCAATATGATTTGTCAGATTTGCACCCACACCGCATAATACTAATCTTTCGAAGTGTATCTTACCTGAGGGGGTCTCTTTGGGCTCCCCTGCTGCGGCTAGTGCGACCTCTAGTTGGGCCTTGCACTTTCCAGCTCCTGGGACAGTACGGTATTCTTCTTTGTAAGAAGCTACATATTAAATGATCCTTAAATCAGTTGCTCTAACTGCTTCAAGTCTATATATATATATATATTTAACCAAAATTTTCTTACCCGTATGTCTTTTACATACTGCTCCGTGGCTCTGGCTAAACCATTTTGAGCGGCACGGAGGTACGCATCTCCCAAATTAAAGGCATCTAAAGCCTCTTGGGAGAAACAAGCGTCGCGTAGAATTGTCCAGCGACACCTGTGGTTCATGGCACTCTCCACTTCAGAATTTGTGGCAGACAGCATGTCCACATCCTCTGACGGAGGAGCGTCCGGTGCGCGCCTTGTGCTCGCCTCCGCCTCCTGGCCAGACATTGGAGCCTGGCTGGTGGAGGCGCGATTAGCAACCTCTCCGGATGTAGTCCGGCGAGATCTCTTCGTTCTGAAGATAGCACGAACGTTAATATGCCCTGACAGAATAACTCCAGGGAAATAGAGGTGCACTATACCTTTGCGCCGGCATCTCAGTCCGGACTTCATTCCTTTTTGCCCCACGGGGCCCTGCGGCCCCTCGTTGGCTAGCCGCCGCAGGTTCGGCCTCCTGCCTCGGAAATCTCCCCTGCAAAACATGGCTGTCGTCAGAAAAACCGGGCTATGTAAGGGTGGAATCTCTTTCAAGGGAATAAGACCCCGGTTTCTGTCACATGGGAGGCTGGGATTAACCCTGGGTAATCCTCCGTAATGGCTACCAAGGTATTGTCCTTGCTTAGCTGATGGAACACCCCGTCGATAAGCTCCACCGATATGTCCGGATCCTCTTCGGAGTCCGGATTGAGGGACCGTTCTGGGTCCTCGGGCTGTGGAGGGCGGCTGCTTATATCCTTTACCTCCTGTCGCAGTTCCTGCATTGAAGTCGTTAGACTACCTATCTAACGATGGGAGTATAAAACAAACGGGCAAGCGCAATTGTTCACTTACCCAACTTGGAGGATCGTACATACTGAATCCGGCCCGCGGTTTGACGCGGAGGAATTCCTCCTTTTCTCCCTTGTACAAAGAGGATAAGATCTTTACTAAGGCGGCGGCTGAGGCCGGCCCCTTACGACCGTAACGTGTGGCGTCATCCTCCCCGTTGAAATCCCACATGGGGTGGCCTCTATATTGAAGCGGCTGCACCCCCCGCATAATGCATGCGGTCATAACTCCAATCATGGTTAGTTCGGAATGAGCCAACAGTCTTATCCGGCCCATCAGGTAAAGGGCGTCTCTGTCGCTTTCTCTCCGAGAGCTCCGCGGACGCCAGCTCAAGCGTTTCTTCAATGGAGCACTGTTGAACTCAAGGAGACCGACCCGGATAGGGTCCGGTAGCGGGACATCATCTATATAAAACCATTCCGAAGGCCAGTCCTCGGACGCCTTCTTTGGGGTTCCGGATAGGTATCCGGTCCCGGCAATGCGCCATACTTCGGCTCCGCCGACTTGGTATATAGACCCCTTTTGAGAACGGGGCACCAGGCAGAATAACCTCTTCCACAGCGCGAAATGAGCCTCAACGCCTAAAAATAGCTCGCAAAGGGCGACGAAACCCGCAATATGCAATACGGAGGCGGGCGTGAGATTGTGCAGCTGGAGGCCGTAGAAGTCCAGAAGCCCGCGGAGAAATAGATGAATTGGAAATCCCAGTCCCCTTATTAGATAGGGGACGAGGCACACCCGCTCTCCTTTAGAAGGATTGGGGGTGCTCTCCGCTTGTTTTCCGCCATTGTAGGTGGCGAGACCGGCTTGGACCGGGACCATGTATGCCTGAGGGAGAAATCCCTTGGCCTGAAGCGACACTAACTTGCTATGCGGGATGGTGCAACTCTCCCAGTCCCCGGGTTTGGGACCGGAGGGGCGAGGGGAGGAGCTGCCACGGCTGGTCATGTTGGAATGGACCTTTGCTGGAAGCGCTCTGATGATAACTCGCGAAAAGGAGAAGATGTGGTTTGGACCTAAATCCCCATCCCATTAAATAGGCGGCTCATTTATACGGCTAGGGTTGTGGATGTAAAAACACCTCGGCTTTTCGCATTCGTTTGACACGTGGAAGACGGCCATTATTGGGCGTGGAAGCCGAGGAGCACTACATTGCAAAAATCGGACATTATTCCTACAGGTACACAAGATTTGGAGAAGAACCCGCCTTGCAATGCCGAACAATCTGCGCGCCGGACTCATCGTCATTGAAGCCTGGTTCGGGGGCTACTGAGGGAGTCCTGGATTAGGGGGTGTTCGGGTAGCCGAACTATACCTTCAACCGGACTCCTGGACTATGAAGATACAAGATTGAAGACTTCATCCCGTGTCCGGATGGGACTTTCCTTGGCGTGGAAGGCAAGCTTGGTGATGCGGATATTCAAGATCTCCTACCATTGTAACCGACTCTATGTAACCCTAACCGTATCCGGTGTCTATATAAACCGGAGGGTTGTAGTCCGTAGGCAATCAACTCCATACACAACAATCATACCATAGGCTAGCTTCTAGGGTTTAGCCTCCTTAATCTCGTGGTAGATCTACTCTTGTACTACCCATATCATCAATATTAATCAAGCAGGAGTAGGGTATTACCTCCATCGAGAGGGCCCGAACCTGGGTAAAAACATCGTGTCCCTTGTCTCCTGTTACCATCCGGCCTTGACGCACAGTTCGGGACCCCCTACCCGAGATCCGCCGGTTTTGACACCGACAGCAGTCTTATGGTTTCAAACCATGAGTTGCTATGGTAGCCACTCTCGGCAAACCTGAAGGAGAGCTTGATGCTCAACAGGCACAAGCTTTTCAGAAAATGGATACTCTGTTTAAGGCTGCTCTCTTGAGTGTTCTTGGTGAGAACATAGTTGATGCTTATGCGTCAATTGATAATGGAAAAGATATGTGGGATGCACTCGAGGCCAAGTTTGGGGTCTCGGATGCTGGCACTGAGCTGTACATCATGGAGCAATTCTATGATTACAGGATGACTGAAGAGCGCTCCGTGGTTGAGCAAGCTCATGAGATACAGTCATTTGCTAGAGAACTTGAGCACTTCAGTTGTATGCTACCGGACAAGTTTGTTGCCGGAGGTATCATCACTAAGCTTCCTCCTTCATGGAGGAACTTTGCTACCTTGCTGAAGCATAAGAGGCAGGAGTTTTCCGTCCCGGATCTCATTGGCACTCTTGATGTGGAAGAAAAGGCGAGAGCAAAGGACACACGTGCTCGAGGTATTGAGGGAGGATCTAGTGCCAATGTGGTACAGAAGAACTTCCAGCCCCACAAGTTCAAGAACAAGGGCAAGTTTGATGCTAAAGCAATGTTTGATAAAAAGAACAAAGCTGTGCAACACACGAACTTCAAGAAGAAGAATGACAAGAAGAAAGGTGCTTGTCATGTGTGTGGGGATCCTGATCATTGGGCTCCTAGTTGCCCTAATCGCTATGACAAGCGTCATCCTAGGAAAGGCGGCGAGACCGCTAATGTTGTCATTGGAGACACTAACATGAAGGATGATGGGTATGGTATATTTCCCACTATTCTTTCAGTATGTCATTCTCCTGATTGGTTGATTGACACGGGTGCTAATGTGCATGTATGCGGTGATATTTTCATGTTTTTGTCTTATCAGACTGCAGGGACTTCAACCGTGCTGATGGGCAACGGTTCAAGTGCTTCTGTTCATGGTGTTGGCACGGTCGATCTGAAGTTTACTTCAGGGAAGATCATGCAGCTGAAGAACGTGCATTATGTCCCCTCCATCAATAGAAATCTTGTTAGCGGATCTCTTCTGTGTAGAGATGGCTACAAGCTTGTCTTTGAGTCAAATAAATTTGTAATATCCAAGTATGGAACCTTTGTTGGTAAAGGCTATGAGTCAGGAGGCTTGTTTCGTTTATCCTTATCAGACGTTTGCAATTAAGTTGTTAATCATATTTGCAACAATAGTGAATCTAATGTGTGGCATTCACGTCTCTGTCATGTTAACTTTGGTTGCATGTCGCGACTAGCGAAGTTGAACTTAATCCCTAGTTTCACCATCGTCAAGGGATCTAAGTGTCAAGTGTGTGTGCAAGCTAAGCAACCTCGTAAGTCTCACACGACTGCGGAAATAAGAAATCTTGCACCACTAGAGCTCATACATTCAGATCTATGTGAAATGAATGGTGTTGTTGACAAAAGGTGGAAAGAAATATTTCATGACGTTAATTGATGACTCCACTAGATACTGCCATGTGTATCTTCCGAAATCTAAGGATGTGGCTTTGAACTTTTTCAAGATCTATAAAGCTGAAGTGGAAAACCAACTTGATCGAAAAATCAAGAGGCTTAGGTCCGACCGTGGTGGAGAGTATTTTTCCAATGAATTTGATGCTTTTTGTGCAGAACATGGTATAATTCATTAGAGGACGCCTCCCTATTCACCTCAGTCAAATGGGGTGGCCGAAAGAAAGAACCGTACTCTAACTGATTTGGTTAACGCCATGTTAGACACATCGGGTCTCTCCAAGGCATGGTGGGGGGAGGCGATATTGACAGCATGTCATGTCCTGAACCGAGTCCCCACAAAGAACAAAGAGATAACTCCATTCGAGGAATGGGAGAAGAAAAGGTTAAAACTCTCTTATCTATGAACATGGGGTTGTTTGGCGAAAGTCAATGTTCCAATTCCAAAGAAGCGGAAGCTTGGACCAAAGACTATGGATTGTGTTTTCCTGGGATATGCTTTTCATAGCATTGGCTATAGATTCTTGGTTGTAAAATCTGAGGTACCTGACATGCATGTCGGTACGATCATGGAGTTCGAATGATGTGACTTTCTTTGAAGATATCTTTCCCATGAAGGATATGGCTACCTCATACTAATCAGGAGATGCCTAGTTCATCGAATCAGGAACGGTTACAATTACCGAACCTGCATTTTCGATGGAACACTTTGAAAGTCCTGTGGAGGAGAACAATGAAGTTCCTACTAGGAGCAAGAGACAGAGGATGCAAAGTCCCTTTGGTGATGATTTTCTTGTGTATCTCATAGATGACACTCCCAGTTCTATTTCAGAGGCCTATGCATCTGAAGATGCTGACTACTGGAAGGAAGCGGTTCGTAGCGAGATGGATTCCATCTTGACGAATGAAACCTGGGAGATAACTGATCGTCCTGATGGGTGCAAACCTATAGGATGCAAATGAGTATTCAAGAAGAATCTTAGGCCTGATGGTACTATTGTAAAGTACAAGGCTCGGCTCGTGGCTAAGGGTTATACCCAAAAGGAAGGTGAAGACTTCTTTGATACTTACTCACCTGTGGCTCGACTGACCACTATTCGAGTTCTACTTTCACTAGCTGCCTCGCATGGTCTTCTCGTTCATCAAATGGATGTTAAGACTGCTTTCCTAAATGGAGAGTTGGACAAGGAAATTTATATGGAACAACCAGATGGGTTTGTACTAGATGGTCAGGAAGGGAAAGTGTGCAAGTTGCTGAAGTCTTTGTACGGACTTAAGCAAGCACCCAAACAGTGGCATGAGAAGTTTGAAAGAATTTTAACAGCTGCAGGCTTTGTTGTGAACGAAGCTGACAAATGTGTGTACTATCGCCACGGTGGGGGCATGGGAGTTATCCTGTGCTTGTATGTTGATGACATACTGATTTTCGAAACAAATCTGAATGTTATTAAGGAGGTCAAGGATTTCCTATCTCGTTGTTTTGAGATGAAGGATTTAGGAGTGGCTGATGTCATTCTGAACATCAAGTTGTTGAGAGACGATGATGGTGGGATTACATTGCTTCAATCTCACTATGTGGAAAAGATCTTGAGTCGCTTTGGCTATAGTGACTGCAAGCCCTCTCCAACACCATATGATGCGAGTGTGTTACTTCAAAAGAATCGAAGAATTGCTAGAGATCAATTAAAATATTATCAGATTATTGGCTCGCTTATGTACTTAGCAAGTGCTACAAGACCTAACATCTCTTTTGCTGTTAGCAAACTGAGTCGGTTTGTCTCAAAACCAGGAGATGTGCATTGGAAAGCTCTATAGAGAGTTTTGCATTATTTGAAAGGCACTGCAAATTATGGAATTCACTACACCAGGCATCCAAAGGTGCTTGAAGGGTATAGTGACTCAAACTGGATCTCAGATGCTGATGAGATAAAGGCCACGAGCGGTTATGTATTCACTCATGGAGGTGGCGCTGTTTCTTGGAAGTCTTGCAAACAGATCATCTTAACGAGGTCAACAATGGAAGCAGAACTCACATCACTAGATACAGCTACGGTTGAAGAAGATTGGCTTCGCCGGCTCTTGAATGACTTGCCGGTTGTTGAGAAACCTGTACCGGATGTCCCTATGAACTGCGACAATCAAACTGTGATCACGAAAGTGAGCAGCTCAAAGGATAACATGAAGTCATCAAGACATGTTCAGAGAAGGTTAAAGTCTGTCAGGAAAATAAAAAACTTCGGAGTTATTGCGTTGGATTATATCCAAACGTCTAAAAATCTGGCAGATCCTTTTACTAAGGGTCTATCACGTAATGTGATAGATAATGCATCGAGGGAGATGGGTTTGAGACCCACAATATGAGTTGTTCACAGTGATAACCTATTCTTTGTGATCGGAGATCCCGTGAATTAGATGTGGAAGACAAGTTGTTGGTCAACTGAGAGGAGAGTATCCTTACTATTCACAATACCACTCCTTGAAGATGCAATACTCTCCTAATCTGCATGGCAGGTTGATGTATATCTTAATGTGTTCTAAGTGGCTTATTTAAGCAGAGATGTTATCCTGCAGAACATCTTTTGAAGAACACACCTATATGAGTCTGATTGTCAAATGTCGTAATCTATGAGAGTAGGATTCTCTCTAGTAAACTCATGAAAGGTCACGGAGTATGACGCATAAGCTCCACCCGCGGGGAAGACCCACGGTAGCCACGTATCGGTCAAGGCTTTACGTGAAGCTAGATTCGCAGAAAAACATGCAGTTCAAGGCCCAGTCCACTGTTCAAGTTGCTTACTAGTGTAGCATAGAGTTCTAGGTGGAAGTTCAACTTAACAGTCTCCACTGCAGTACGGTATATAAAACAGTGTTTTTGAACCAAAGGCAAATTTCTGTGTGCCTCTGGGATCTGGTGGGGGATTGCTAGAATTTAGTCTATTTGGGCAGCCCAATAAATATTTCAGAAATTCCTAATAAATCCTAGAGGCCCACTTAGCCCATTTGTGCAAGGCAAGGGATACTACTAAAGTTTAGTCCCACATTGCTAGTTTAGTGGGAGTTGGACCTCCTTATAAGGGAGGTTCTTTCCCCACTTGTATGAGCATGAGAACAAGAGGGACATCCACGTGCGCTCCTCCTCCGCCGCCCGCCACGCCGCGACGCGACGCGGGTTGCGGGAATGAGCCAAGCCGATGTCTAAATTTTTGCCACGCACTACGGGTATACGAAAGGCCACTCGGGAGCTGGAAAGTTTTTGCTGTAGTGGATATTGAATACGAACGCAGTACCCTTCGGCTGCTGCCTCTTCGTTTCGTCTCCCTCGATCCCTATAAAAGGGAGGTCGCTCCTCCCAGAGAGACGCACCAGAACTACTCCTTCCCTCACCATCGGTTCCATCCATCTCTGAGCTGCTGTTGTCTTCCTCATCCCGGCTTGCGGCGTGCACCGCACGTCGGGACAGTAGGCCTCCGAGACCGCACCTTTTGAGTCATGTACGGGAGAAGGGTGATAAGGTTTTTGGGGAGCGCTCTGCGTGACTACTGGCTTCTTCATCACGGACTCCGACGACTACTTCCTCGACGACGACTTCTTCCCGGACGTCGACTACCTCAGCAACGACATGGCTGGAGAGGATGTCGACCCCAAGTCCAGTGCTTCTGCTGCTGCTGTCCCGTATGTGTTCTTCTTCTTTCTGTCAGATGTCCTGCCATAGTTTCTCGTACTAGTTCTTGCCCTACATGTGTTAGGTTCTACTCCATATATGCAACATGATCTAGTGTCTGTCCTAGATGTGTTCAGTACAAGTTCATATATGCAGATGCTACTTACTTTCTCTCCGTCAGATTGCATGACTTGCTTTATCGCAGCTATATTAGTCATGCTTTATCTAATATTTCTGTTAATAAAATCATATGGTAAATTGCTCATATTTCCAATAGTTCCACCCGTCCGCCCTATCTAGCAGGTTCTGGCACTACGACATCCTCCCGCTGCCGCCATGGATCAGCCACCACAAGCATGCCATGGTCTACGGCCACACCCTCGTCGGCGACTGGCTCATGCCCTTGTATGGCAAAGCGGATTACGTCCGCGAGCTTGGACTCTGGTTTGGCGTCTCACGAAACCTCCCCTGCGCTACTGACCTCTCGGGCGTCCATCACGTCTAGAGGGGAGGTGCCGCCGCCGGACAAGTTGTGATATCGCTAAGCTTAGATGAAGAATTCAATATAATGCAGGTTCCAATTTTGTTTCTTAAAAAAAACATACCTGCTCAGTTTTGAGTACTTTTGACCTCCCCTGCTCAATTTTGTTTTCTGACCATTCAACTCAGCAGTATAACATGCTTTCTGGGCTTCCATTTTCTTGTTTTAGCTAGACCAGAGGAAGGAGGAAAGGCTCATGCAAAAAGTTGTTGTTGGCACCCAACGCATGCATGTACGCTAATTAAGCTCCATCCCTACGCGTGTGTGTGTGGGTGAGCGTTTTGCCCGGCCGGTCTAGTAGTACCAAATTTGGCATCCATATATGTATATGGCTCAGAGCTCTAAGACATGATAGCATCTCGATCAACACCGTAAGCCACCATCTAGTCCAGAAAGGTAGAAATCGACAACAAGATTGATCGATGGCCGGTGCGCGCGCTGGCGGGTCGTTCCTCGCCGTCACCCTAGTGGTGGTGGTGGCCGCATCATCCATGCCGGTGGTCCAAGGGGATGACAAGTCTACTTGCGTCGGCGAGTACTCCAAGCTCTGCGGCAACAAGGACCCCGCGTGCACCACCATGGTCGAGACGACCTGCCACGATGATGCCAACAGCGTCAAGACCATTAAGGGCATGTTCGACGAGCTGGCCAAGGTCGGTGGAGACAACTATGGTTTGGCTTCTACGGCAAGGCCGTGGGGGCACGTGGCCCTCGGCGATGCCGTCGACTAGCATGGGGCCTGCCCCGGCAACAAGACGGTCGGAGATTTTGCCCTCGAGCACTGCATCCCGGACCTCGGCGCGGCATGCAAGGATCCCAGCTGCAGCGACGGTGCTTACATCGAATGCGGCGGTGCGGCGTCGAGATTCTGCTACATCAAGGCCACCCCCGCCGACAAGAAAGCCATAGAGCAAAACGTGATATGCTTCAGGGACTATTGCGATCAGAAGAAGAAGAGTGAAGACTGCCGTAATGAATGCATCCTCCACAAGACTAGTCCGGCCGCTTGAAAAATCAAAATGCATGCATTCCTTCCTTCCTTCCTTCCTTCATTACTTGAGGGTGTTTTCACATGCGCATGTATTCATCTCATTTTGTTGTTGCTTTTTTTGTTGAACATTTATTTTGTCTGTTTTTTTGTTGTTGCGAAAATAAAATTCATTTTGTTGTTGCTCTTCTTGGAGAAGCAATAAAGAAAGAGTGGTAAATAAGTTTTGGATGATCTCTAACCTCACGTTACATTTTGCTAGCTAGCTACTCCTATAGATGTGTTTGCATGTTGGCAGAGTTTCTTACCTTGGTGCATGCGCGAGTGGCACATATCAGGGCACGCCTGTTTTCTCTTGCTGCATGCGGGCTATTTAGGGAGGTTACAATCATGGTTTCTTTGGGGGGTCACAAGAAGATAATTTTTTCAATAAATGGCGATTTTATTATCTTAAAATGTAGCATCAAGTGGATACAAAACATTATGAGTAACACCCGACCTCTGCATAACTAAGATGCACACAGCCAAAACCAGAAGTCTGACAAAAAAATCATGAAATACAAACCGACAAATCGGCAACAGTAGAGTCCTATAGACCGACACTATGCCTATGTCGAAGAAGGTGGTGGACCAATCCATAGGTTATGCTGCTATCCATGTCGCGAAAAAACCTCCGTAGCCACCTGCTCCAATCGCGTACACACTGCCTTGAACAGAGGTTGGTACTCTAGTCGTTGTAGCATAGACCATGTACGTAGCGAGTGTGTACACCGGAAAATAACTTGTAGAGGTGAAGCATTTTTGTCATTAAAAGTTAAATCGTTTCTACATAGTCAAAGCGACCAAATTAAGGCATACGCTCCCATCCTTATTAGCGTTTTGAACCTATTTTATGTACTTGTCTTGTGACCTGTGAAATGGTTTGTTTATTTTTTTTTTGCGGGTGAAAATGAATTGAGAGAGCTGAGACCTGAGAGACTCAGCTCCAATATTGCCAAGGTTCAAAGACGCCATGACCGGCAATAGATTTGTTTTCCCCGATAAATCACTACTGGGGAATGCTTATATGATGGGTAAGTGCATACCTTCGATCACTCGGTGAAGGCCACCTAGCTAAACCGAGTGCATATAAAAAATATAGATCATGTTGGCGGAAAAACTACCAAAATTTACAATGCTAATTTGATATTATTTAGAAACTACATTCTATGATGTATTTAAGGATAACTAATTTGGTATTGTGTTTGTTGATAGTTTTCATATAAACTTGAACAATTTTTGTACCCTTTGACTCTAGACAAACATTGTGTAGGATCAAGAGTATATCAACTAGAGGTGGGGGGGAGGGGGGGGGGGGGGGGGGGGGGGGGGGTCAATGGGATATTTAATTTATTTATTTTCAAAACTTCAAACCTCTCGCGACAAAACAACAGAAGTAGTACTACAATAGAAACACTGAAACAAAGTAAGTACAGGCACACGAAGACAAATAAGCTAAACCAGTAGGACTAAGCAAAACTTTCGACGAAAGCGATGATAATCTTCCTAGAATAGTGGCAGGGAACTTTTGCGACAATAATGGTAACACAGAAGGGAAACAAATCACAGCATGGAGGGACAAAATGACGAAACAGATCACGATACTAAATACATCCTACCCAGAAATGTTCATCACAACATAACTTAGTTGAATAACAAAGTAGCGCCAGAGAATCAATAGGCGAGCATATAGACAAACTATCTTAAGCACGGCACATTGAAATACACCGAGCAACATAGTCATTATACACATAATAAACAGAGAAAGATATATGATCACAATTACCTATTGGGGCTATCGGGGCAAAGCGCATAGAAAATAAACTACTGAAAGAACTGTAGTGGAGTAGAAATAACCAGTGGTGCTCGAAGACGACCGGGCTGCAAGCTCGCGCACCCGCTAGGTCACCATGGTACGTGACGGTGGTGACCGGTGCCTGCTCGAGCAGCGATGCTGGAACTGGCCGACTAGGAAGCGGCAACCAGAGTTCCCTGATGCTAGAACCAGTGTTCCTTGATCCTAGAACCGGACCCGCCCTCGTGACGCGACGCGTTTTTTGTTGGAACCGGCCTTTATTTTTGCTGGAACTGGCTTTCTTTGTTGCTACAATTGGCATTGGTGTTTTTTGTTGTGAGGTTGTTTTGCTGGAACCAGCGTTATTTTTTGCTGGAGCTGGATAATTCATTTTCTATGTTGAGATTTTTGCTGGAACCACCATTAAGTTTTGTTGGAACCGGCAAATCCTTTTGCTTCAATCGAGTACTGTTGTTGTTTTAGATTTTTGCTGGAAGCACCATCGAGTTTTGATGGAAACAGTAAATCTTTTTGTTTCAACCGAGTACTCTGGAGGTTTTTGTTGCTTTAGATATTTTTTGCCGGACATGGCGGTGCAAGTCGATGACGGCGACGAGCCGCAGACGGTGATGCCAGGATGCTGCAACCATGATGATGGTAGAACATGTCTGTGATCGTGGTTTGACCGGTCAACTGTTGACTTTAAAAAGTAGAGAAATCCAAAATCCCCAAAAAAAGTGACATAATAATCGGAAAAAATCGTGAATTCAAGAATGTAGATGGATTTAAAAGAAGTTCACAAACTTCAAAATTTTCATCAAATTGGAAAAAAGTTCATCGAATTTGAGAAAAATGTTTATCAAATTTGAAAAACGTTCATTGGCTTTAAGAAATCATCAAATTTGAAATTTTTCATCAAGAAATGAAAAGTTCATCAAATTTGAAAAAAACATTTTAAAAAAAGAGTTCATCAAAAAAGAAAAATCTTCCTGAATGCAATTTTTCATTGAGTAAGAAGGAAAAAAAGAAGATGAATAAAGGAAAAAAGAAAATGGAAAGGGGAAAGAAGAAACGATAAAAAAGAGTAACTTATCAGATCCTGCTGAGTGGCGCGGTGGTCACTGTGTCCCTCAATGCGGGACGTCGGTGGTTCGATTCCTCCTAGAGCGTGCCTTTTTTGCGTTATTAAAAATAGATAAACAAAGGGCAGCTAGGCCGTCCCGGCGCAGTGTGTGCTCCCGTTTGCAAAATTTATGCTAACAGGTGCCTGGAGCGCCAAATTGGAAGCACCCTTATTTACATTAGCGAAGAGAATGAAGCCCTACTGTATAGCAAACTGAATAGTGGGGAGGGAGGCAGTGCCTAAGTCGGGCCTCAGACCGGGTGAATTGCTTTGAACTGGCCTAGGTTCCGTCCTAAGATAGGTAGAAACGGCGAAATATGATAAATCACAACCTAGATGTAGGCGGATTCTAGGCAGATCTCGGGCGCGCCTGGGTTGTTTGACTGTGACCTAGCTGGATCGCCTTTTTGCATTATTAAAAATAGATAAACAAAGGGTAGCTAGGCCGGCCCAGCGCAGTCTGTGCTCCGGTTTGCAAAATGTATGCTAACAGGTGCCTGGAGCGCCAAATAGGAAGCACCGTTATTTACATAAACGAAGAAGAATGAAGCCCTAGTGTATAGCAAACTGCATAGCGGGGAGGGAGGCAGTGCCTAAGTCGGGCCTCAGACCGGGCGAATTGCTTGGAACTGGCCTAGGTTCCGTCCTAAGATAGGTAGAAACGGCGAAATATGATGCCATCTTCTACCTAGATGTAGGCGGATTCTAGGCAGATCTCGGGCGCGCCTGGGTTGTTTGACTGTGACCTAGCTGGATCGCCTTTTTGCGTTATTAAAAATAGATAAACAAAGGGCAGCTAGGCCGGCCCAACGCAGTCTGTGCTCCGGTTTGCAAAATGTATGCTAACAGGTGCCTGGAGCGCCAAATAGGAAGCACCGTTATTTACATAAACGAAGAAGAATGAAGCCCTAGTGTATAGCAAACTGCATAGCGGGGAGGGAGGCAGTGCCTAAGTCGGGCCTCAGACCGAGCGAATTGCTTGGAACTGGCCTAGGTTCCGTCCTAAGATAGGTAGAAACGGCGAAATATGATGCCATCTTCTACCTAGATGTAGGCGGATTCTAGGCAGATCTCGGGCGCGCCTGGGTTGTTTGACTGTGACCTAGCTGGATCGCCTTTTTTGTGTTATTAAAAATAGATAAACAAAGGGCAGCTAGGCCGGCCCAGCGCAGTCTGTGCTCCGGTTTGCAAAATGTATGCTAACAGGTGCCTGGAGCGCCAAATAGGAAGCACCGTTATTTACATAAACGAAGAAGAATGAAGCCCTAGTGTATAGCAAACTGCATAGCGGGGAGGGAGGCAGTGCCTAAGTCGGGCCTTAGACCGGGCGAATTGCTTGGAACTGGCCTAGGTTCCGTCCTAAGATAGGTAGAAACGGCGAAATATGATGCCATCTTCTACCTAGATGTAGGCGGATTCTAGGCAGATCTCGGGCGCGCCTGGGTTGTTTGACTGTGACCTAGCTGGATCGCCTTTTTTGCGTTATTAAAAATAGATAAACAAAGGGAAGCTAGGCCGGCCCAGCGCAGTCTGTGCTCCGGTTTGCAAAATGTATGCTAACAGGTGCCTGGAGCGCCAAATAGGAAGCACCGTTATTTACATAAACGAAGAAGAATGAAGCCCTAGTGTATAGCAAACTGCATAGCGGGGAGGGAGGCAGTGCCTAAGTCGGGCCTCAGACCGGGCGAATTGCTTGGAACTGGCCTAGGTTCCGTCCTAAGATAGGTAGAAACGGCGAAATATGATGCTATCTTCTACTTAGATGTAGGCGGATTCTAGGCAGATCTCGGACGCGCCTGGGTTGTTTGACTGTGACCTAGCTGGATCTGGATGGGTCTATTGTGGGCTTTGGGCCTTGTCTTGTGAGCAATCGAGTCTTCGTACGCACGGACGGACAGATGCATCGGAGGATCATGCATTTATAGCACCGCATCGGTACTCTGTTGCACGTTAAACATGTAACATTTTGATTTGTGCTTAACCATACGCAGGCCATGCATCATCCCTTTGACTTTGCTGCCGTTGCCGCCATTGTTGACATTCTTGTTGCCGGAGCATTTGGTGTCACTGTTGTAGTTGTCATTGTCTTTGCCAACGTCATTGGTGCCGTTCTTGACATTGCCCTTGCTGCGGCCGTCATCGTACACTACCTCCATGGCAGTGAACAGGGCAAATTGCTTGCCCGTAACCATCTCGTTGCAGTCCTTGTCAAATATCGATCATGACACCCAAGAAGTTTACAACATTGAACCTGCCGGAACCAAGGTTGATGACCTTGGAGCTACACAATTCGCTCGCTTGCCACTCCTTTGACAGGTCATCATTCATCTAGATTCGCAATTTCTTCCGCGGCGGCTCCTCCCCTCTGACGACGCCAGAAATGTCGGCCGCGCAGGGGAGGCTGCCTGATTCGTCGAACTAGTATAGCTTTTCTGATCCAGCTCTTTGTTCAAGCCTATAGGGTCATCAGCCTTGGTTCCTTTGACCATTCATCTTGCATTTTCATTTTATTTTTTTAGCTAGAGAAAAGGATTCTGCAAAAGTTGTTGTTGGTATCATCTGCACCGAACACATGTGGTTGGCGAGCGTTTTGCAAGGTCTAGTAGTACAAGTGCATGCACCAATTTTTTTTTTTAGAAATGAAGGATAACAAAGTCATACAACAGTGAGATTAAAGCCACCGTCTAGGCAACATCTGCCGCTACTCCTATCCAGTTGATGTAGGGATGCTGATAGTCTGGGCCTAATACCAAACAAACCTCGCAGCCAAACATAACATCTATGACCTGAGGTCCCAACCAGGATGCCCTGCCGGGTATGGGACACCCACCAGTCCGGCGCACTCGTCAACCCGGACGCCTGCCGGATATGAGGCCGCCGCAGCCACCTGCCACCAATCCATCTTCAGAGCTGTAATGTTGCATCTACCGTGCCAGGTCTCTCAGCCATCGACGCCACCACCACGACAGACAGCGTCGTCCTCCTGCACGAGTCCATCCTCGCACATCGGACGCCGAATCTGCACTGCGCCACGCCGTCGAGATCCGTCACCATCAATGTGTAGGATGAAGCACCGCTCCACCTCAGATGCGGCCCACTGGTCCCTCGAGCCTGTGCACACCTCCAAGAACGACGCCCCCAAGGGGGGAACGACATTAGAACGCCGCCGTCTTCCGATCAACTGATCTAGGGTTTCCCCCAGAGGTAGCAGACAGTGACCTTGAAATTCTCCTTGGCGATGCCTTCAAGAAGGGAATGTCGCAAAATAGCGCTGGCACCGCCGGCTTTGGCAGTAAGCCAAAAGCAAGTTTTCATCCGGATTTGTTCGAAGGACCTCCATCAAGCATCTCGTGCACGAATCGTCGCCATCTCTGCCGGGGAATGGACGATGGATCCAGGCAGCCACCGCCGCCTGACCGGCCACGGCACCACCGCGGTGCCTAAGCCGGCGCCGTCAGGCCCACCGTGCCCGCCTGTAGACACCCTCCAGATCTGCCGGCGTGCGGACGAGGCCCGCGATCTGGGCCGTCGCCACAGGTGCTCCTCGGCCGCGGGGAGAATGCGCCTGCGCTGTCGTTGCCGTCACAGTCGCCGCCGGGCGCCCGCTGCTCCTTGCCGCTGGTGCACCGCTGATCCATGAGCCGATGCCACCGATAGGAGATCGCCACCACTGCGCAAGGGGGAGTGCCCCGCCGCCGCCGTCACTGGCCAGGCAACGCCGGCGTGGCCTCGGGCTGCGGCAGGAGGAGGGAGAGAGGAGCGGAGGCCTAGGGCCGGCGCAGTAGATCGCCCCCGTGTCGCCAGGGGCTGGCGACGCGGGGGTAGGGACGAGGTAGCACCAATTTAAATTTGGCATGCATGTATGTATGGAGCACTATCTAATGGCTCATGGCCTCACAATCTCATCACCCGACTTATATGAGGAGAGAAGATATTAGTGCAGCTCTAGCTAGCATCTGGATCAATACCTTACCAGTGCCAAGCCATCATCTAGAAAGGTAGAAATCGACAACAAGATAGATCGATGGCCGGTGAGCGCAAGGAGGCTAGTGTTGTCGTCGCCGTCATCCTCGTGGTGGTGGTGGTGGTGGTGGTGGTGGCCGCATCATCCATGGCGGTGGTGAGGGGGGATGACAAGTCTGCTTGCGTGGGTGAGTACTCCAAGCTGTGCGGCAAGGACCCCGCGTGCACCGCCATGGTGGAGAAGACATGCCGCGATGATGCCGACAGGCGACAGCGTCAAGGCCATCAAGGGCATGTTCGACGAGCTCGCCAAGGTCGGTGGAGACAACAATGATTTCGCTTCCGCGGCATGGCCGTGGGGGCACGAGGCCCTCCGTGCGGCCGTGGACAAGCATGGGGCCTGCCCCGGCAAGAAGACGGTCGGACAACTTGCTGGTGAGAACTGCATCGAGGACCTCGACGCGGCATGCAAGGATCCAACCTGCACCGCCGGTGCATACATCGAATGCTACCGTACAGCCTAGAGATTTTGCTACATCAAGGCCACCCCCGCCGACAAGAAAGCCATACAGCAAAACTTGGATTGCGTCAAGAGCTGTTGCGCAAAGAATAATAAAAGTGGAGACTGCCGTAAAGTATGCATCCTCAAGATTCTGTCCGCTTGAAAATGCATGGATGCGTGCATTCCTTTTCATTCATGTTTCATCTCATTTCTTGTTGGTGCTTCTTTTTTTTTAACATTCATTTTGTTTGTTTGTTTTGGCAAAAAAACATTCATTCTGTTGCTGCTGATCTTGGAAAACCAATAAAGAAAGAGTAGTAAATAATTTTTGGATGATCTCTAACCTCACGTTACATTTTGCTTGCTAGATGTGTTTGCATGTTGGCAGAATTTCTTAGTGCGCGAGTGGCACAAAATCATGTTTTCTCATGTTGCATGGCTATTTAGGGAGGTTACAAGCATTTCTTTTTTTTTTGGCTCAGAAGAAGATAATAGAAAGGAGAAAAGCAAAATCGTATGTCCTCTTTTGTGTACTTGTGTTTTGACCCGTGAAATGATTTTTTATTTTTGCGGGCCAAAATGAATTGAGGGAGCTGAGAGACTCAGAGACGCCATGATGGGCAATAGATTTTTTCCCCTATAAATCACTACCGGGAAATAATTATATGAAGGGTGAGTGCATACCTTCGAGCACTCAGTGAAGGCCACCTAAACCGAGTGCATATAAAAAATATAGACCATGTAGTATAGCGGCAGAGAACTTCCGCGAAAACAATGGTAACATAGAAAGGAAACAACACAAACAACATGGAGGACAATATGACAAAACAGATCACGATACTAAATACACCCTACTGAGAAATGTTCATCAGAGCATGACTCGGCTGAATAACAAAGTAGCACCAGAGAATCAATAGACGAGCATAAAGACAAACTATCTTAACCTCGGCAATTTGAAATACAGTGAACAACATACGCATGGTACACATAATAAACAGAGGAAGATATATGATCACAATTATCTATCAGGACAAAGAGCATAGAAGATAAACTACTAAAAGAACTGCAGTAGAGTAATCAATGGTGAGCACTGCATCAGCGACCTCAATGCGGAATGCCAGGATCCGAGTTGCACCGACGACGACGACGCTTACATCGAATGCTACCAAACAGCCACGAGATTTTCCTAGATCAAGGCCGCCCCTGCCGACAAGAAAGCCATACAGGAAAACATGGATTGCTTCAAGCGCTGTTGCGCAAAGAAGAAGAAAAGTGAAGAGTTCCGTAAAGTATGCATCGTGATGCATGGCTCCTCGTAGCCCGGCCGTTTGAAAATGCATGCATTCCTTGCAGCGGTGCTTCATTCATGTTTTCACATGCATGCGCTCATCTCATTTTGTTGTTGCTCTTCTTGGAAAATCAATAAAGAAAGAGTGGTATACCTTGTACGAGCTAGATGAGGAATAGTTTTTTTCTTTGATATATCACTAAAGGGAAATGATTATATGCCAATTGCATTCCTTTGAGCACTCCGTGAAGGACCGCCTAAACAGAGTGCATACAAAAATTAAATAAAATAAACCATGTTTATAGATAAACTATGAAAACTCGTGTATAATGATATTTGGACATGTATTGGTTGTCTCTTTGGACATGTGGCCTATGTTTGCAGGGAACACCTCTGAATGGCCTATATTTTGCCGGAATGTTGATTCATTTCCGTTCCGGCAAATTTCAAGCGCTCGATATGTCCTGTTTTTAGCAAAGGTCATGCCAAAGTTTTTCCGTGAATTTTAACATGACCTGTGCTAGAATATAGGAAATATCGAGTGCACTGGATTTGCCGGAATGTTGATTAAACGACATGTTGGGTTGACTTTCAGTATGTCTGGATCCATAGATGACGGTCAAAAAAATCAGTGAGGGAGGGTGTCCACCATAGACGTGAGAAGAAGAATGGCAATTGTTGTCGTGGGGGTCGTTTCCTCTCCTTCTTCTCATGATATACATTAGTAACGCATGAGAGAAGGAGGGGAAGCGACTATCACCGACCGTCGAAATATCTATGAGGGAGTGTCCACCATATACTATCGAAATATGAGAGAGGAAGAATCCTGACTGTTGTCGTGGGGTCGCTTCTTCTTCATTCGAAGGTGCTAGACATTTTGGTGTAATGCACTTTCGAATGAAAGTAGGAGCGACCATCACCGACGATCGCAAATGTTAGAGACAAAGAATCCCGACTGTTGACGTGGGATCGTTTCTCCTTCGTTCTCGTATGCTAGACATTTTGGTGTAATACACTCGGGAACGAAGGGAGGAGCGACCATCACCGACGGTCGAATATATTAGAGAGGGAGTGACGGTGTCCTGAATTAGGGGGTACTCACCACGTCGACGGCATAAATCAGGTGTTATAATTTCAATTCAATCTATTCTGCCTACATCAGATTTCTTTTGCCTGTAGTCTTGTACTATTTTGTTTGCAGACCACTTTTGATCAGAATATACTAGGCGTGCATGCGTCATGCAGCGGCCGCCTTGCCTCACTGGAGATCAAGCAGATGTAGTACACTACGGGATGCCAAATCAAGACATCTCGTGAAGCGGCGGCCTGGCACTAATTACCAGATCAATGAAATCATGAGGTTGCCCACTACTACTAGTACTTCCTCCGTCTGAAAATATTTGTCTTAGAAATGAATAAAATGGATGTATCTATAATTAAAATAAGTCTAGATACAATCATTTATAGGACAAGTATTTTCGGATGGAGAGAGTACTAGTTATGGCACATCAATCTGTTTTTGATTGATGCAAGCGTGCTAGTTTAATCTGGCTACCTCTCACGCTGAAACCCTAGGTCCGCCGTAGATCGTTTACACATTATAGCAGAGTAAAGCGTCCATGGAATACTAGCAAGGAAAGTCCTAATTGTAACAAACTTTAGCACGCTTCTCCATATCTAATGGATGAATATCACCGCTTTTGTCCGGCTATATACTAATCTGTCCAGATTACTAATTAAGCATGCCTTTTCTTGATCATTGTTGTGATCATGTGGTGGCCTAACTAGCTTTCACTTGACCGGGTTCTCATGGAGGCGCTCACAGCGGCCGGAGAGACGTGCCGTCAAAGAGATTAGACGGGCAGACGCATGCGCGGCAGCGCGTGCATAGGGCTGCGGCGGCAGGTGATCCAGCCGAAGAAATCGTACGCGTCGAAGAGACAGTGCATGGCAGTGCACCGATTAGAGCTCGGCTCGATGCCAGCACATCACAGGGAGATTTGTTTCTCACCCTTTGTTTTAATTCAATACCTACCTAGTCGACCGCCGGTTCTTCACTACTTTTGTTCACAAGTATGCAAAACCAAATTGCTACTAATCATTTTAGGTAGTACTAGTTTGGCAGCATGTTCATGACGGATCAGTTTATCTGTTTGCTTCAGTCCGCTATGGTCGTCGCCGCGGGCGAACAGGTTTTATTTTTCCAGACTACTCGGTTAGCATTACTATACACAAAATATTTCTACTGGCTTGTAATGCATTATTTTTGTGGAGATATTCTACCGACGCTCATACGTAACGTTGGTCGGGCTACCCTTTCGCCGTCACCTCGGCCAGCCGACCTATGTCGACATCGACCTCGCGCCTGATAATCGACCTCGACCACGCCATGCCGCCACCTTGGCGCCGTCGTTCCACATGCGTTGACTAAGTTGTGACATCGCCTTGGCGCGCCCCTCTATGTTGTTGTCTCCGCGCGGCCACTCCACTGGGTAGTCGACCTCGGTTGCGTCATGTGTTCACTTCTGCGTCATCCGGCCAACCTACTCCATCTCCTCGGCTGGACCAGGGGCTTCGCCTCGCCGCATCGACTGTGCTACATCGCCGCCTCGTCAAGTTGCGGCCACCTTGGAACCGGCTTGGGGGCTGGGACCTCGGATAGTCCGAGGACTATGCTCCATGTCCGACCGGTCGAAGATCAATGGGCGTCTTCGTCCCACCACACGCCCGGACCGTGTCGTCAATGCTGAGCACATTAACCAGCTAAGTTGTTTTCATGCTTACTTTTAAAAAAAATTGTTCGGTTCCATCAAGCATTATATTTTTTGTTAAACAAAAAACTATGTTTGTTAAAAATGTTGTTAGTTAAAAACATTCCTTTTGCCCTAGTTAACTGGGGGCTCTTAAATTTACAGGAGCCATTTTATAATAAGTTCATTTTTAGTCGTTACAAAGTTTTTTTCTATTACTCCTTTTTCTAACTTGAGTGTGTGGTCAATAGCCGTCGCCTGATTTCTCTCTAAAGCCGCTCGATTTTAGTTCGCTAAACTGGCCTGAGAAACACTCTGCCTTCGGGATAGGAGGTTGAAGCCAAAGGATGACCCACTTGAAGTGGATTGGATGTATCATGTTAAAGCACGACAGAAGCACATACTAATTTTAAGACCAATTTTAGATTGACACCACAAAACCTGATCTAATTTAGACGTAAAGTTTTTATGTGTGTTTTTTGGTTTTCCAAGCTTATGGCACTTCTAACCTATTTGTGTGTCTCCAGCATAAGTCTCGCAGTACAACACCGGACACCTTTAAAACTTCGGCAATATCAACGAGGGCTGCAACTAGAGCCGAACCCACCAAAAGCCAAGGTACTCCATGGACTCCTCGGCAAAACGTTTTCGGATATTGCTTTATATACATCAGTTTCGAATTGCGTTTTCGGTCAATAGTTGGGTTGCCTGGCTCCTATGATTGCCCCCTACGCTCCGCTTTGTTCGGCTAGGTGCACAAAGGGAGAACCACTGCGATTGTGCTTCCAGCTCGCATCGTTAAGGGTCTCAGTGGAGAAAGCTAAAAACTGACTGTCACAATAAGCGTAAACTGGTCAGCGATCCTATTAGTGTGTTAAACTATAAGATTGATGGAGGTCACCCTGTGTTAAACGACGGGCTGTTCATAACATTGGCCAAAGTGTTAACGGGGCGGCTTGACCTCGGCTGACGCCGAACACTAACTGGGGGCTAGTAACTGGCTACCCAACTTTAAGCTCCTATGACTAAGGGAAAACTATAAAGCCCGCATATCTGATTGCCTTGTTTCCGCTAACAAAACCGCCTCCGGGCACCGAGACATCAGTTAAGGGTTGTCTTGTTACTACAGAAGCACCCTGCATAGCATCTACAAAGGGGTAGAAGCCGACAATGGGCCACATTCAAATGATAAACCGTGGCAACAGAGTCAAAATAAACATGTATCATCAGCGTTTGTATTCATTATACAATCGCTGCCTTCCGTAATTATCGTTATAAAGCCATAAATATGCATCAATTTGACTTAAGATTTTGGCCAAGCGGGGTTGCCTGGCTCCTGTGCTTACCCCTGCGTTCCCGATCATTCGGCTAGGCGGTAAAGGAAGCATCTCTGTGATTGTTACTACCGGGTCATCCGAGTTAGTATCTCAGACTGGGTGAAGCCGAAAGCTAGCCATCTTAAAGGTTATGATTGGTTGGCAACGATGGAAGTGAAAATTTAGGTTCACTTAAAACCACAGAGTTCGGGAACTTTCCCCAAACTAAAACATCAATATACATTGGTCGGATGTGAGGTTTCATGATCATGATCAGCATGACAACTCAAAGAAAGGAACCGATAGCGGGACTATTTTCTTTGGAAGATACTTCTTACGTCAAATAGTAATATAACATATCTCTCCGCGTACCTTTCTTTATAAAACCGCATGGCCGGATTTCCTTGTTTTCAATAAATCTTTGCCCTTATAATGGCTTTATAAAGTAGGAAAACACTCCTCAGCTACTGGCCGAGGAGGTTGAAGCTGATGGTTGGTCAACAAAGTTTGTACAATGCGGATCCGAGTACTAATGATGTAAAGTACTTTGGTACATAGAATCACTACACATAATGGACAAAGTTCATTTTACTTCAAGTCGTCTATACATATATTAACGAATGGCAGAGGAAGGAGATCCTGATGGCTCTGGTGACCGAATGACGGAGGAAGGAGATCATGATGACGGCTCCGGTGACCGAATGGAGGAGGGAGCTATTGCAAAGTCCAGCGAGGTATATATATTAATTATGCCTGTGCTGACTATTGGGGAACGTTGAAGAAAACAAAAAATTTCCTACGGTTTCACCAAGATCCATCTATGAGTTCATCTAGCAACGAGTGATCGGATGCATCTACATACCTTTGTAGATCGCGAGCGGAAGCGTTCAAAGAACGGGGATGAGGTAGTCGTACACGACGTGATCCAAATCACCGGAGATCCTAGCACCGAACGGACGGCACCTCTGCGTTCAACACACGTACAATCAGCGTGAAATCTCCTCCTTCTTGATCCGGCAAGGGGGAAGGAGAGGTTGATGAAGATCCAGCAGCACGACGGCGTGGTGGTGGATGCAGGGCGTCACAGTAGCAGGGCTTCGCCTTATACTACGAGAGAGAGAGAGAGGTGTAGTAGGGGAGAGGGAGGCGCCAGGACTCAGGGTGCGGCTGCCCCCTCCCTCCCCCTCATATATATAGGCTCCCCTAGGGGGGGCGCCGGCCCTAGGAGATTGGATCTCCTAGGGGGGCGGCGGTCAGGGCTGGAGTGGCCCCCAAGGCAAGGTGGGGCGCCCCCCCACCCCTAGGGTTTCAACCCTAGGCGCATGGGGTGGGCCTAGGGGGGCGCACCAGCCCACTATGGGCTGGTTCCCCTCCCCACTTTGGCCCATGGGGCCCTCCGGGATGGGTGGCCCCACCCGGTGGACCCCCGGGACCCTTCCGGTGGTCCCGGTACAATACCGGTGACCCCGAAACTTGTCCCGATGGCCGAAACAGCACTTCCTATATATAATTCTTTACCTCCGGACCATTCCGAAACTCCTCGTGACGTCCGGGATCTCATCCGGGACTTCGAACAACATTCGGGTTACTGCATATACATATCTTCACAACCCTAGCGTCACCGAACCTTAAGTGTGTAGACCCTACGGGTTCGGGAGACAAGCAGACATGACCGAGACGACTCTCCGGTCAATAACCAACAGCGGGATCTGGATATCCATGTTGGCTCCCACATGCTCCACGATGATCTCATCGGATGAACCACGATGTCGAGGATTCAAGCAACCCCGTATGCAATTCCCTTTGTCAATCGGTATGTTACTTGCCCGAGATTCGATCGTCGGTATCCCAATACCTTATTCAATCTCGTTACAGGCAAGTCACTTTACTCGTACCGTAATGCATGATCCCGTGACCAGACACTTGGTCACTTTGAGCTCATAATGATGATGCATTACCGAGTGGGCCCAGTGGTACCTCTCCGTCATACGGAGTGACAAATCCCAGTCTTGATCCGTGTCAACCCAACAGACACTTTCGGAGATACCCGTAGTCTACCTTTATAGTCACCCAGTTACGTTGTGACGTTTGGTATACCCAAAGCACTCCTACGGTATCCGGGAGTTACACGATCTCATGGTCTAAGGAAAGGATACTTGACATCGGAAAACTCTAGCAAACGAACTATACGATCTTATGCTATGTTTAGGATTGGGTCTTGTCCATCACATCATTCTCCTAATGATGTGATCTCGTTATCAATGACATCCAACGCCCATATTCAGGAAACCATGACTATCTATTGATCAACGAGCTAGTCAACTAGAGGCTTACTAGGGACATGTTGGTGTCTATTATTCACACATGTATTACGATTTCCGGATAACACAATTATAGCATGAATAAAGACAATTATCATGAACAAGGAAATATAATAATAATGCTTTTATTATTGCCTCTAGGGCATATTTCCAACAGTCTCCCACTTGCACTAGAGTCAATAATCTAGTTACATTGTGATGAATCGAACACCCATGGAATTCTGGTGTTGATCATGTTTTGCTCTAGGGAGAGGTTTAGTCAACGGATCTGCTACATTCAGGTCCGTATGTACTTTACAAATATCTATGTCTCCATCTTGAACATTTTCACGATTGGAGTTGAAGCTTCGCTTGATGTGCCTGGTCTTCTTGTGAAACCTGGGCTCCTTGGCAAGTGCAATAGCTCCAGTGTGTTCACAGAAGAGTTTGATTGGCCCCGACGCATTGGGTATGACTCCGAGGTCAGTGATGAACTCCTTCACCCAAATTGCTTCATGTGCTGCCTCCGAGGCTGCCATGTACTCCGCTTCACCTGTAGATCCCGCCACGACGCTCTGCTTGCAACTGCACCAGCTTACTTCCCCACCATTCAAAATATACACGTATCCGGTTTGTGACTTAGAGTCATCCAGATCTGTGTCGAAGCTAGCGTCGACGTAACCCTTTACGACGAGCTCTTCGTCACCTCCATAAACGAGAAACATTTCCTTAGTCCTTTTCAGGTACTTCAGGATATTCTTGACCGCTGTCCAGTGTTCCTTGCCGGGATTACTTTGTTACCTTCCTACCAAGCTTACGGCAAGGTTTACATCAGGTCTGGTACACAGCATGGCATACATAATAGAACCTATGGCTGAGGCATAGGGGATGACACTCATCTCTTCTATATCTTCTGCCCTGGTCGGACATTGAGCTGAGCCTCAATTTCACACCTTGCAGCACAGGCAAGAACCCCTTCTTAGACTGATCCATATTGAACTTCTTCAATATCTTATCAAGGTATGTGTTTTGTGAAAGACCTATGAGGCGTCTTGATCTATCTCTATAGATCTTGATTCCTAATATATAAGCAGCTTCTCCAAGGTCCTTCATCGAAAAACTCTTATTCAAGTAGGCCTTTATGCTGTCCAAGAGTTCTATATCATTTCCCATCAAAAGTATGTCATCTACATATAATATGAGAAATGCTAAAGAGCTCCCACTCACTTTCTTGTAAACGCAGGCTTCTCCATAAGTCTGCGTAAACCCAAACGCTTTGATCATCTCATCAAAGCGAATGTTCCAACTCCGAGATGCTTGCACCAGCCCATAAATCGAGCGTTGGAGCTTGCACACCTTGTCAGCATTCTTAGGATCGACAAAACCTTCCGGCTGCATCATATACAATTCTTCCTTAAGGAAACCATTAAGGAATGCCGTTTTGACGTCCATTTGTCATATCTCATAATCGTAGAATGCGGCAACTGCTAACATGATTCGGACGGACTTTAGCTTCGCTACCGGTGAGAAAGTCTCATCGTAGTCAACCCCTTGAACTTGTCGATAACCCTTAGCGACAAGCCGAGCTTTATAGATGGTCACATTACCATCCGCGTTTGTCTTCTTCTTAAAGATCCATTTATTTTCTATGGTTTGCCGCTCAACGGGCAAGTCAGTCAAAGTCCATACTTCGTTTTCATACATGGATCCTATCTCGGATTTCATGGCTTCCAGCCATTTGTCGGAATCCGGGCCCGCCATCGCTTCTTCATAGTTCGAAGGTTCACCGTTGTCTAACAACATGATTTCCAAGACAAGGTTGCCGTACCACTCTGGTGCGGAACGTGTCCTTGTGGACCTACGAATTTCAGCAGGAGCTTGATCAGAAGTATCTTGATCATCATCATTAACTTCCTCTCTAGTCGGTGCAGGCACCTCAGGAACATTTTCTTGAGTTGCGCCATTTTCCGGTTCAAGAGGTAATACTTCATCAAGTTCTACTTTCCTCCCACTTACTTCTTTTGAGAGAAACTCTTTCTCTAGAAAGGATCCATTCTTGGCAACAAAGATCTTGCCTTCGGATCTGAGGTAGAAGGTATACCCAATAGTTTCTTTAGGGTATCCTATGAAGACGCATTTTTCCGACTTGGGTTCGAGCTTTTCAGGTTGAAGTTTCTTGACATAAGCATCGCATCCCCAAACTTTTAGAAACGACAGCTTAGGTTTCTTCCCAAACCATAATTCATACGGTGTCGTCTCAACGGATTTCGACGGAGCCCTATTTAAAGTGAATGCGGCAGTCTCTAAAGCATAGCCCCAAAAAGATAGCGGTAAATCGGTAAGAGACATCATAGATCGCACCATATCTAATAGAGTGCGATTACGACGTTCGGACACACCATTACGCTGAGGTGTTCCAGGCGGCGTGAGTTGTGAAACTATTCCACATTTTCTTAAGTGTGTGCCAAATTCGTGACTCGAATATTCTCCTCCATGATCTGATCGTAGAAACTTGATTTTTTTTGTCACGTTGATTTTCAACCTCACTCTGAAATTCCTTGAACTTTTCAAAGGTCTCAGACTTGTGTTTCATTAAGTAGATATACCCATATCTACTCAAGTCATCAGTGAGGGTGAGAACATAACGATAGCCACCGCGAGCCTCAACACTCATTGGACCGCACACATCAGTATGTATGATTTCCAATAAGTTGGTTGCTCGCTCCATTGTTCCTGAGAACGGAGTCTTGGTCATTTTACCCATGAGGCATGGTTCGCACGTGTCAAATGATTCATAATCAAGAGACTCTAAAAGTCCATCTGCATGGAGCTTCTTCATGCGTTTGACACCTATGTGACCAAGGCGGCAGTGCCACAAGTATGTGGGACTATCATTATCAACCTTACATCTTTTGGTATTCACACTATGAACATGTGTAGCATTACGCTCGAGATTCATTAAGAATAAACCATTCACCATCGGAGCATGACCATAAAACATATCTCTCATATAAATAGAACAACCATTATTCTCGGATTTAAATGAGTAGCCATATCGAATTAAATGAGATCCCGATACAATGTTCATGCTCAAAGCTGGCACTAAATAACAATTATTGAGGTTCAAAACTAATCCCGTAGGTAAATGAAGAGGTAGCGTGCCGACGGTGATCACATCGACCTTGGAACCACTCCCGACGCGCATCGTCACCTCGTCCTTCGCCAGTCTCCGCTTATTCCGCAGCTCCTGCTTTGAGTTACAAATGTGAGCAACTGCACCGGTATCAAATACCCAAGAGCTACTACGAGTACTGGTAAGGTACACATCAATTACATGTATATCACATATACCTTTTTTTGCCGGCCTTCTTGTCCGCTAAGTATTTGGGGCAATTCTGCTTCCAGTGACCACTTCCCTTGCAATAAAAGCACTCAGTCTCGGGCTTGGGTCCATTTCTTTTGCTTCTTCCCGGCAGCTTGCTTGCCGGGCGCGGCAACTTCCTTGCCGTCCTTCTTGAAGTTCTTTTTACCCTTGCCCTTCTTGAACTTAGTGATTTTATTCACCATCAACACTTGATGTTCCTTCTTGACTTCTACCTCTGCTGATTTCAGCATAGCAAATACTTCAGGAATGGTCTTTTCCATCCCCTGCATATTGAAGTTCATCACAAAGCTCTTGTAGCTTGGAGGAAGCGACTGGAGAATTCTGTCAATGACCGCGTCGTCCGGGAGATTAACTCCCAGCTGAGTCAAGCGGTTATGTAACCCAGACATAGTGAGTATGTGCTCACTGACAGAACTATTTTCCTCCATCTTACAGCTGAAGAATTTGTCGGAGACTTCATATCTCTCGACCCGGGCATGAGCTTGGAAAACCATTTTCAGCTCTTCGAACATCTCATATGCTCCGTGTCTCTCAAAACGCTTTTGGAGCCCCGGCTCTAAGCTGTAAAGCATGCCGCACTGAACGAGGGAGTAGTCATCGGTACGTGCCTGCCAAGCGTTCATAACGTCTTGTTCTGCAGGGAGAACAGGTGCGTCACCCAGCGGTGCTTGTAGGACATAATCTTTCTTGGCAGCTATGAGGATGATCCTCAGGTTCCGGACCCAGTCCGTGTAGTTGCTGCCATCGTCTTTCAGCTTGGTTTTCTCTAGGAACGCGTTGAAGTTGAGGACTACGTTGGCCATTTGATCTACAAGACATATTGTAAATATTTTAGACTAAGTTCATGATAATTAAGTTCATCTAATCAAATTATTTAATGAACTCCCACTTAGATAGACATCCCTCTTCTAGTCATCTAAGTATAACATGATCCGAGTCAACTAGGCCGTGTCCGATCATCACGTGAGACGGACCAGTCAACATCGGTGAACATCTTCATGTTGATCGTATCTTCTATATGACTCATGCTCGACCTTTCGGTCTTCTGTGTCTCGAGGCCATGTCTGTACATGCTAGGCTCGTCAAGTCAACCTAAGTGTTTGCATGTGTAAATCTGTCTTACACCCGTTGTATGTGAACGTTAGAATCTATCACACCCGATCATCACATGGTGCTTCGAAACAACGAACTGTCGCAACGGTGCACAGTTAGGGGGAACACTTTCTTGAAATTATTATGAGGGATCATCTTATTTACTACCGTCGTTCTAAGTAAACAAGATGCAAAACATGATAAACATCACATGCAATCAAATAATAATAGTGACATGATATGACCAATATCACATAGCTCCTTTGATCTCCATCTTGGGGCTCCATGATCATCTTGTCACCGGCTTGACACCATGATCTCCATCATCATGATCTCCATCATCGTGTCTCCATGAAGTTGCTCGCCAACTATTACTTCTACTACTATGGCTAACGCGTTTAGCAATAAAGTAAAGTAATTTACATGGCGTTTCTCAATGACACGCAGGTCATACAAAAAATAAAGACAACTCCTATGGCTCCTGCCGGTTGTCATACTCATCGACATGCAAGTCGTGATTCCTATTACAATAGCATGAACATCTCATACATCACATATATATCATTCATCATTCATCACAACTTTGGCCATATCATATCACAAAGCACTTGCTGCAAAAACAAGTTAGACGTCCTCTAATTGTTGTTGCAAGTTTTACGTGGCTGAATTAGGGTTCTAGCAAGAACGTTTTCTTACCTACGTGAAAGCCACAACGTGATTTGTCAACTTCTATTTACCCTTCATAAGGACCCTTTTCATCGAATCTGCTCCAACTAAAGTGGGAGAGACAGACACCCGCCAGCCACCTTATGCAACTAGTGCATGTTAGTCGGTGGAACCGGTCTCACGTAAGCGTACGTGTAAGGTTGGTCCGGGCCGCTTCATCCCACAATACCGCTGAAGCAAGATACGACTAGTAGTGGAAAGAAAGTTGACAACATCTACGCCCACAACAAATTGTGTTCTACTCGCGCAAGAAGAACTACGCATAGACCTAGCTCATGATGCCACTGTTGGGGAACGTTGCAGAAAACAAAAATTTTCCTACGGTTTCACCAAGATCCATCTATGAGTTCATCTAGCAACGAGTGATCGGATGCATCTACATACCTTTGTAGATCGCGAGCGGAAGCATTCAAAGAACGGGGATGAGGTAGTCGTACACGACGTGATCCAAATCACCGGAGATCCTAGCGCCGAACGGACGGCACCTCCGCGTTCAACACACGTACGATCAGCGTGACGTCTCCTCCTTCTTGATCCAGCAAGGGGGAAGGAGAGGTTGATGAAGATCCAGCAGCACGACGGCGTGGTGGTGGATGCAGGGCGTCACAGTAGCAGGGCTTCGCCTTATACTACGAGAGAGAGAGGTGTAGCAGGGGAGAGGGAGGCGCCAGGACTCAGGGTGCGACTGCCCCCTCCCTCCCCCTCATATATATAGGCTCCCCTAGGGGGGCGCCGGCCCTAGGAGATTGGATCTCCTAGGGGGGGGCGCCGGCCCTAGGAGATTGGATCTCCTAGGGGGGCGGCGGCCCTAGGAGATTGGATCTCCTAGGGGGGCGGCGGCCAGGGCTGGAGTGGCCCCCAAGGCAAGGTGGGGCGCCCCTCCACCCCTAGGGTTTCAACCCTAGGCGCATGGGGTGGGCCTAGGGGGGCGCGCCAGCCCACTATGGGCTGGTTCCCCTCCCCACTTTGGCCCATGGGGCCCTCCGGGATGGGTGGCCCTACCCGGTGGACCCCCGGGACCCTTCTGGTGGTCCCGGTACAATACCGGTGACCCCGAAACTTGTCCCGATGGCCGAAACAGCACTTCCTATATATAATTCTTTACCTCCGGACCATTCCGAAACTCCTCGTGACATCCGGGATCTCATCCGGGACTCCGAACAACATTCGGGTTACTGCATATACATATCTTCACAACCCTAGCGTCACCGAACCTTAAGTGTGTAGACCCTACGGGTTAGGGAGACAAGCAGACATGACCGAGACGACTCTCCGGTCAATAACCAACAGCGGGATCTGGATACCCATGTTGGCTCCCACATGCTCCACGATGATCTCATCGGATGAACCACGATGTCGAGGATTCAAGCAACCCCGTATGCAATTCCCTTTGTCAATCGGTATGTTACTTGCCCGAGATTCGATCGTCGGTATCCCAATACCTTATTCAATCTCGTTACAGGCAAGTCACTTTACTCGTACCGTAATGCATGATCCCGTGACCAGACACTTGGTCACTTTGAGCTCATAATGATGATGCATTACCGAGTGGGCCCAGTGGTACCTCTCCGTCATACGGAGTGACAAATCCCAGTCTTGATCCGTGTCAACCCAACAGACACTTTCGGAGATACCCGTAGTCTACCTTTATAGTCGCCCAGTTACGTTGTGACATTTGGTATACCCAAAACACTCCTACGGTATCTGGGAGTTACACGATCTCATGGTCTAAGGAAAGGATACTTGACATTGGAAAACTCTACCAAACGAACTATACGATCTTATGCTATGTTTAGGATTGGGTCTTGTCCATCACATCATTCTCCTAATGATGTGATCTCGTAATCAATGACATCCAATGCCCATAGTCAGGAAACCATGACTATCTATTGATCAACGAGCTAGTCAACTAGAGGCTTACTAGGGACATGTTGGTGTCTATTATTCACACGTGTATTACGATTTCCGGATAACACAATTATAGCATGAATAAAGACAATTATCACGAACAAGGAAATATAATAATAATGCTTTTATTATTGCCTCTAGGGCATATTTCCAACACTGACTTGATGCATTAATTGTTTTGGTATATACATATATTAACGCTTCTTTCTTCTTTCAGCCCTCCGGATCGAGCCAAACTTCCATAAGGAGACGAAGCCCGAAGAAAAGGTTGCGCCAGGAAGAAAGGTTCATGATCATAGAAGTCGCGAACGATGGCCAACCGATTTCTCCCAAGCAGACCAAGGACACATTTGTACATAAGTGCAGAGTTCTTGTTAGGGAAAGTGTCCCGATCAGCGTCCAGCAATGGAATAAGAATAAGGACCCTGAAGTTTCTTATGTCTAGGATAGAAAGAAAGATGATCTTTGGACCTCGCTGATGACAAATTTCAGCCTACCGCCAAAGGAGGATCCGAATAACCCAGTTATAGAGCGAAAGGTCAAGGCGTTTGCTCTTAAGAAGATGACAGATCTATTCAGGAACTGGAAGAAAGAGTTGAACCTAAAGTTTGTCAAGAAATATGAGACTCTAGAATTCATCGGTCGATATGAGAAGATAAGAGATCACTGGCCCGCATTTGTGGCCTACAAGAAATCAGAGAAGGGTATGAAAAGGTCACTGACAAACAAGAAAAATGCTGCAAAGAAGAAGTATCTACGGCAAAGCCCGGCCGTTGTGGGACAAAGCTGAGCAAGACCTGCTTGCTAAAGGGGTCTAACCAGCGACATTGAACTGGCCAGATCGTTCAAGGACTTGGTTCTTCGGGGTTGGGGGAACTTTGGACCCAGAAAGAGGGGAGTGTGTTTGGACGGACGAGCAACTTGCAATACCCATCCGGAAGCTTCAGAAATATATCAAGGCAACGCACGAAGGGACGTTCATCCTGATAGAGAGAAGGACGAGCTGACAGAGGCCCTCGGGAATCCTGAGCACCCTGGATGAACACGTGGCACTCCAGGCTCCGTTCCGTGGGTGCATGGGTTTCCCGACAGCGGTGGTTACAGAAGCAGAGAGAGAAAGAGGGAAGCGGAAGCAATAGAAATGCAGAGGATCAGTGCAAAGTTAGCAAAACTGGAGGAACTTGAGAGCCAGCGAGCTACCGGCCAACCATCTCAGCGGCACGAAGATCCTTGCTTTGACGCTTCCCCAGAAGCTACCCCACCATCTTAGTGGAGAAGCAGTGTGGCTTCCACTAAGCTCGTTCAGCCTGATTTCATGGCTCCTCGCTACCCCGTGGATAGTATCACGGAGGCTGAACATTGTGAGCTAATGACGAAATGCCAGAACCTGACCTTGAAGGCGGCCGTCGGCTCTGTTGCTCCTCCTCCAGCTGAGGGAACTTTTCATTGTCGTCCGATTCCACATGGCTATGCTGTGGTGACGGTGGATGAAATAATGGAGGGATTTGAGGAGCTGGAGCTTGACTACCCTACAGGTGAAGGGGAGAATCATCTGGTTTATTCTTTAAGGAGTACCTGTCTATGGAGGAAGGAGTACATCAAGCTTCCAAACTAGACGCCTCCTCCTCCTCCGTTGCGTCAAGGCACTCCGCCTCCTCCTCCTCCTTCTCCAGCGAGTGATCAGGGCACTCCGCCTCCTCCTCCGCCTCCTCCGGCGCGTAAAGGAACTCCGCCTCGTCCTCCGCCACATCCGGCGCGTTGGAGCACTCCGCCTCCTCCGACGTGTCAGCAGACTCTGCCGCGCCAGCAACGGCGGAAGAGAGACGCCGCCGCTCCGGCGGCTAGTAGTACAAGAGGCGGGAAGAAATTCAGATTTGGTCCAAAAAGCGTGAAGCCTCTTCCAAAGTTACCATATGAGAGGACTGACGAGGAAACCGATGAAACATGGAAGCCGAAGTGCAGGCCCATTTGGCACAGAAACCTCCACCTCCGAAGGAAACGGTAGATCCGGTGAAAGCGAATCGCACTGTGGATGCCCTGAAGCGACCACCACCGCCTCCGCCGGAATCCAACTATAACCGCTGTATTGCAAAGACATATGATGAAGCACGGCGGTCGGGAAGTACTTTCAGTGATGCAAGATTAGCAGAACGAAGAAGTGGGAAAACAATTCCCCAGCTCGGCGAACAGGCGAAGCAATCGTGCCCCCCGCTCAAGGTGTCTAGCGATATCGTCGGTAATCATCTGGGGCTAGTGCCCGGTATCAATCTTGGTGATCACCTGAGAGATGATGTACAATTTGAAATGTTAGAGGTAATACAGATCTTCAGATATGAGCACGGGAAGCCTCTCGTCAAACCCGATCCTCCTCCTCTAACAACGATGATGCGAAGATTGCATGACTGGTACATGGATACCTGCAGGAAGTCTGGGGCCAACAGTATGATGGTGAGAATTAAAGATGAGCACGAACTCATTGGAGTTGAGTTGCTGCCTATTGAATTTGTGGAGTTCTTTTAGTTATTCAATCAAGACACCCTCGACAAACAACTCATGACTTGCTACTGTCTGTAAGTATTACTTCTGTAATTAAGTCTCTATAGCTCAGCTCGTTCATTTCATGTATATATAATTATCCTCACTAAGTATGCAGGCTGAAGATCGTCGAATGCAAAAAATAACAAATTATCCTCACTATAAAAAAGATAGTCAAAGATACTGAGGACAACTTGCTACAATCGTTCCTTCGACATCAAAACAAAGGGAAAATACTCTTTTCTTACAACTTCAAGTGAGTCTTACTGTCTTGTGCATATTCGGTTTCGCTTACTCGAGGTTATAGTAATGTAATTGATGAGTTATGCGTGCGCAGCTTCCACTTTATTCTACTGGAGATTAAGCTTGGCGTGGGAGTAGTAAATATCTTAGACTCGAGACGTAAAGATCCCCAGGATTATGCGGACATGACTGCAATGCTCCAGAAGTAATTTCAATCATTATCATACCATATCAGCAACTTTTGTTCATTTCCTAATATCAAGTAATCATTTTCTTTGCCTGGCAGGGTTTGGAAACGGTTCACCGGAATGGTTCCGGGTCTGCAGAAGGAGCTGCGATTTACACACCCCAATGTAAGTAGTACTAGCTAGTTCCGCGCATCTCTCATTGATTCTAGTTTCATCAACACCATTTATCATGCTTGATTATCAGTTTGATTGAACTCTGTTTCTCGTAAAGTGCTTGTGGCAGGAAGGCGGGAATAATTTATGTGGATACTGCGTTTGTGAGTTCATTCGCCACTCAAGCTCTGAGCGGGGCATGTCTGACAAACAATTTGAAGTACGTAAACAAACAATATTATTTTATTACCATCAATTGTGTTGAGTTTCATTCATATATATGTATTTACCCCTTTCTTTAAATTAGATGTGAGAGATGAGGGATGAACTCCTACCACATGATCGCATATGAGCAGTTCAAGAGAAATTGGCGGGATTCTTTCTTGAGCACGTCATACATAAAGACGGAGAATGCCATGTGGAAATTGAAAAGGATTTTAGATGTTAGGGATTGCAAGAGATGTTATATTGTATATATGTAGTAGCGTCAGATAGATATACGGAAACTTATTGTTCGACCAATCCCAGAGAAAGAGAGGACACTGAAGGAAATATGCCCTAGAGGCAATAATAAAGTTATTATTTATTTCCTTATAATCATGATAAATGTTTATTATTCATGCTAGAATTGTATTAACCGGAAACATAATACATGTGTGAATACATAGACAAACAAGGTGTCACTAGTATGCCTCTACTTGACTAGCTCGTTAATCAAAGATGGTTATGTTTCCTAACCATGAACAATGAGTTGTTATTTGATTAACGAGGTCACATCATTAGTTGAATGATCTGATTGACATGACCCATTCCATTAGCTTAGCACCCGATCGTTTAGTATGTTGCTACTGCTTTCTTCATGACTTATACATGTTCCTATGACTATGAGATTATGCAACTCCCGTTTGCCGGAGGAACACTTTGGGTGCTACCAAACGTCACAACGTAAATGGGTGATTATAAAGGAGCATTACAGGTGTCTCCAAAGGTAGATGTTGGGTTGGCGTATTTCGAGATTAGGATTTGTCACTCCGATTGTCGGAGAGGTATCTCTAGGCCCTCTCGGTAATGCACATCACATAAGCCTTGCAAGCATTGCAACTAATGAGTTAGTTGCGAGATGATGTATTACAGAACGAGTAAATAGACTTGCCGGTAATGAGATTGAACTAGGTATTGGATACCGACAATCGAATCTCGGGCAAGTAACATACCGATGACAAAGGGAACAACGTATGTTGTTATGCGGTCTGACCGATAAAGATCTTCGTAGAATATGTAGGAGACAATATGGGCATCCAGGTCCCGCTATTGGTTATTGACCGGAGACGTGTCTCGGTCATGTCTACATTGTTCTCGAACCCGTAGGGTCCGCACGCTTAAGGTTACGATGATAGTTATATTATGAATTTATGCATTTTGATGTACCGAAGGTTGTTCGGAGTCCCGGATGTGATCACGGACATGACGAGGAGTCTCGAAATGGTCGAGACGTAAAGATTGATATATTGGAAGCCTATGTTTGGATATCGGAAGTGTTCCGGGTGAAATCAGGATTTTACCGGAGTACCGGGAGGTTACCGGAACCCCCCGGGAACCATATGGGCCTAGATGGGCTTTAGTGGAAAGGAGAAAGGGGCAGCCCAAGGTGGCCGCGCGCCTCCCCCCTCCCCCTAGTCCTACTAGGACTAGGAGAGGTGGCCGGCCCCCTTCTCTCTCTTTCCCCCTCGGGGAATCCTAGTCCAACTAGGATTGGGGGGGAGTCCTACTCCCGGAAGGAGTAGGACTCCTCCTGCGCCCTCCTCCTGGCCGGTGCCCCCCTCCCCCTTGGCTCCTTTATATACTGAGGCAGAGGCACCCCAGAAAGACACAAGTTGATCCACGTGATCTATTCCTTAGCCGTGTGCGGTGCCCCCTGCCACCATATTCCTCGATAATACTGTAGCGGAGTTTAGGCGAAGCCCTGCTGCTGTAGTACATCAAGATCGTCAACCACGCCGTCGTGCTGACGGAACTCTTCCCCGACACTTTGCTGGATCGGAGTCCGGGGATCGTCATCGAGCTGAACGTGTGCTCGAACTCGGAGGTGCCATAGTTTCGGTGCTTGATCGGTTGGATCATGAAGACGTACGACTACTTCCTCTATGTCGTGTCATCGCTTCCGCAGTCGGTCTGCGTTGGGTACGTAGACAACACTCTCCCCCTCGTTGCTATGCATCACATGATCTTGCGTGTGCGTAGGAAAATTTTGAAATTACTACGAAACCCAACAGTGGCATCCGAGCCTAGGTTATTTATGTTGATGTTATATGCACGAGTAGAACACAAGTGAATTGTGGACGATACAAGTCATACTGCCTACCAGCATGTCATACTTTGGTTCGGCGGCATTGTTGGACGAGACGACCCGGACCAACATTACGCGTACGCTTACGCGAGACCGGTTCCCCCGACGTGCTTTGCACATAGGTGGCTTGCGGGCGACTGTCTCTCCAACTTTAGTTGAACCGAGTATGGCTACGCCTGGTCCTTGCGAAGGTTAAAACGGAATCTATTTGACAAACTATCATTGTGGTTTTGATGCGTAGGTGAGATTGGTTCTTACTTAAGCCCGTAGCAGCCACGTAAAACATGCAACAACAAAGTAGAGGACGTCTAACTTGTTTTTGCAGGGCATGTTGTGATGTGATATGGTCAAGGCATGATGCTGAATTTTATTGTATGAGATGATCATGTTTTGTAACCGAGTTATCGGCAACTGGCAGGAGCCATATGGTTGTCATTTTATTGTATGCAATGCAATCGCGATGTAATGCTTTACTTTATTACTAAACGGTAGTGATAGTCGTGGAAGCATAAGATTGGCGAGACGACAACGATGCTACGATGGAGATCAAGGTGTCGCGCCGGTGACGATGATGATCATGACGGTGCTTCGGAGATGGAGATCACAAGCACAAGATGATGATGGCCATATCATATCACTTATATTGATTGCATGTGATGTTTATCTTTTTATGCATCTTATCTTGCTTTGATTGACGGTAGCATTATAAGATGATCTCTCACTAAATTATCAAGAAGTGTTCTCCCTGAGTATGCACCGTTGCCAAAGTTCGTCGTGCCCAGACACCACATGATGATCGGGTGTGATAAGCTCTACGTCCATCTACAACGGGTGCAAGCCAGTTTTGCACACGCAGAATACTCAGGTTAAACTTGACGAGCCTAGCATATGCAGATATGGCCTCGGAACACGGAGACCGAAAGGTCGAGCGTGAATCATATAGTAGATATGATCAACATAAACGATGTTCACCATTGAAAACTACTCCATCTCACGTGATGATCGGTCATGGTTTAGTTGATTTGGATCACGTAATCACTTAGAAGATTAGAGGGATGTCAATCTAAGTGGGAGTTCTTAAGTAATATGATTAATTGAACTTAAATTTATCATGAACTTAGTACCTGATAGTATCTTGCTTGTTTATGTTGATTGTAGATAGATGGCTCGTGCTGTTGTTCCGTTGAATTTTAATGCGTTCCTTGAGAAAGCAAAGTTGAAAGATGATGGTAGCAATTACATGGACTGGGTCCGTAACTTGAGGATTATCCTCATTGCTGCACAGAAGAATTACGTCCTGGAAGCACCGCTGGGTGCCAGGCCTGCTGCTGGAGCGACACCAGATGTTATGAACGTCTGGCAGAGCAAAGCGGATGACTACTCGATAGTTCAGTGTGCCATGCTTTACGGCTTAGAACCGGGACTTCAACGACGTTTTGAACGTCATGGAGCATATGAGATGTTCCAGGAGTTGAAGTTAATATTTCAAGCAAATGCCCGGATTGAGAGATATGAAGTCTCCAATAAGTTCTATAGCTGCAAGATGGAGGAGAACAGTTCTGTCAGTGAGCATATACTCAAAATGTCTGGGTATAATAATCACTTGATTCAAATGGGAGTTAATCTTCCAGATGATTGCGTCATTGACAGAATTCTCCAATCACTGCCACCAAGCTATAAGAGCTTCGTGATGAACTATAATATGCAAGGGATGAACAAGACTATTCCCGAGCTCTTCGCAATGCTGAAAGCTGCGGAGGTAGAAATCAAGAAGGAGCATCAAGTGTTGATGGTCAACAAGACCACTAGTTTCAAGAAAAAGGGCAAAGGGAATAAGAAGGGGAACTTCAAGAAGAACAACAAGCAAGTTGCTGCTCAAGAGAAGAAACCCAAGTCTGGACCTAAGCCTGAAACTGAGTGCTTCTACTGTAAGCAGACTGGCACTGGAAGCGGAACTGCCCCAAGTATTTGGCGGATAAGAAGGATGGCAAGGTGAACAAAGGTATATGTGATATACATGGTATTGATGTGTACCTTACTAGAGCTCGCAGTAGCACCTAGGTATTTGATACTGGTTCTGTTGTTAATATTTGCAACTCGAAACAGGGACTACGGAATAAGCGGGCACTGGCAAAGGACGAGGTGACGATGCGCGTGGGAAACGGTTCCAAAGTCGATATGATCGCGGTCGGCACGCTACCTCTACATCTACCTTCGGGATTAATATTAGACCTAAATAATTGTTATTTGGTGCCAGCGTTAAGCATGAACATTATATCTGGATCTTGTTTGATGCAAGACGGTTATTCATTTAAATCAGAGAATAATGGTTGTTCTATTTATATGAGTAATATCTTTTATGGTCATGCACCCTTGAAGAATGGTCTATTCTTATCGAATCTCGATAGTAGTGACACACATATTCATAATGTTGAAACCAAAAGATGCAGAGTTGATAATGATGGTGCAACTTATTTGTGGCACTGCCGTTTAGGTCATATCGGTATAAAGCGCATGAAGAAACTCCATGCTGATGGACTTTTGGAACCACTTGATTATGAATCACTTGGTACTTGCGAACCGTGCCTCATGGGCAAGATGACTAAAACGCCGTTCTCCGGAACTATGGAGAGAGCAATAGATTTGTTGGAAATCATACATACAGATGTCTGTGGTCCGATGAATATTGAGGCTCGTGGCGGATATCGTTATTTTCTCACCTTCACAGATGACTTAAGCAGATATGGGTATATCTACTTAATGAAACACAAGTCTGAAACATTTGAAAAGTTCAAAGAATTTCAGAGTGAAGTGGAAAATCATCGTAACAAGAAAATAAAATTCCTAGGATCTGATCGTGGAGGAGAATATTTGAGTTACGAGTTTGGTGTACATTTGAAACAATGTAGAATAGTTTTGCAACTCACGCCACCCGGAACACCACAGCGTAATGGTGTGTCCGAACGTCGTAATCGTACTTTACTAGATATGGTACGATCTATGATGTCTCTTACTGATTTACCGCTATCGTTTTGGGGATATGCTCTAGGGACGGCCGCATTCACGTTAAATAGGGCACCATCAAAATCCGTTGAGACGATGCCTTATGAACTGTGGTTTGGTAAGAAACCGAAGTTGTCGTTTCTGAAAGTTTGGGGCTGCGATGCTTATGTGAAAAAGCTTCAACCTGATAAGCTCGAACCCAAATCGGAGAAATGTGTCTTCATAGGATACCCAAAGGAAACTGTTGGGTACACCTTCTATCACAGATCCGAAGGCAAGACATTCGTTGCTAAGAATGGATCCTTTCTAGAGAAGGAGTTTCTCTCGAAAGAAGTGAGTGGGAGGAAAGTAGAACTTGACGAGGTAACTGTACCTGCTCCCTTACTGGAAAGTAGTTCATCACAGAAAACTGTTTCAGTGACACCTACACCAGTTAGTGAGGAAGCCAATGATAATGATCATGAAACTTCAAATCAAGATACTACTGAACCTCGTAGATCAACCAGAGTAAGATCCGCGCCAGAGTGGTACGGTAATCCTATTCTGGAAGTCATGCTACTAGATCATGATGAACCTACGAACTATGAAGAAGCGATGGTGAGCCCAGATTCCGCAAAGTGGCTTGAAGCCATGAAATCTGAGATGGGATCCATGTATGAGAACAAGGTATGGACTTTGGTTGACTTGCCCGATGATCGGCAAGCAATTGAGAATAAATGGATCTTTAAGAAGAAGACAGACGCTGATGGTAATGTTACTGTCTATAAAGCTCGACTTGTCGCAAAAGGTTTTCGGCAAGTTCAAGGGATTGACTACGATGAGACCTTCTCACCCGTAGCGATGCTTAAGTCCGTCCGAATCATGTTAGCAATTGCCGCATTTTATGATTATGAAATTTGGCAGATGGATGTCAAAACTGCATTCCTGAATGGATTTCTGGAAGAAGAGTTGTATATGATGCAACCGGAAGGTTTTGTCGATCCAAAGGGAGCTAACAAAGTGTGCAAGCTCCAGCGATCCATTTATGGACTAGTGCAAGCCTCTCGGAGTTGGAATAAACGTTTTGATAGTGTGATCAAAGCATTTGGTTTTATACAGACTTTCGGAGAAGCCTGTATTTACAAGAAAGTGAGTGGGAGCTCTGTAGCATTTCTGATATTATATGTGGATGACATATTGCTGATTGGAAATGATATAGAATTTCTGGATAGCATAAAGGGATACTTGAATAAAAGTTTTTCAATGAAAGACCTCGGTGAAGCTGCTTACATATTAGGCATTAAGATCTATAGAGATAGATCAAGACGCTTAATTGGACTTTCACAAAGCACATACCTTGACAAAATTTTGAAGAAGTTCAAAATGGATCAAGCAAAGAAAGGATTCTTGCCTGTGTTACAAGGTGTGAAATTGAGTAAGACTCAATGCCCGACCACTGCAGAAGATAGAGAGAATATGAAAGATGTTCCCTATGCATCAGCCATAGGCTCTATCATGTATGCAATGTTGTGTACCAGACCTGATGTGTGCCTTGCTATAAGTTTAGCAGGGAGGTACCAAAGTAATCCAGGAGTGGATCACTGGACAGCGGTCAAGAACATCCTGAAATACCTGAAAAGGACTAAGGATATGTTTCTCGTATATGGAGGTGACAAAGAGCTCACCGTAAAAGGTTACGTTGATGCAAGCTTTGACACTGATCCGGACGATTCTAAATCGCAAACCGGATACGTGTTTACATTAAACGGTGGAGCTGTCAGTTGGTGCAGTTCTAAACAAAGCGTCGTAGCGGGATCTACATGTGAAGCGGAGTACATAGCTGCTTCGGAAGCAGCGAACGAAGGAGTCTGGATGAAGGAGTTCATATCCGATCTAGGTGTCATACCTAGTGCATCGGGTCCAATGAAAATCTTTTGTGACAATACTGGTGCAATTGCCTTGGCAAAGGAATCCAGATTTCACAAATGGACCAAACACATCAAGAGACGTTTCAATTCCATCCGGGATCTAGTCCAGGTGGGAGACATAGAGATTTGCAAGATACATACGGATCTGAATATTGCAGACCCGTTGACTAAGCCTCTTCCACGAGCAAAACATGATCAGCACCAAGGCTCCATGGGTGTTAGATTCATTACAGTGTAATCTAGATTATTGACTCTAGTGCAAGTGGGGGACTGAAGGAAATATGCCCTAGAGGCAATAATAAAGTTATTATTTATTTCCTTATAATCATGATAAATGTTTATTATTCATGCTAGAATTGTATTAACCGGAAACATAATACATGTGTGAATACATAGACAAACAAGGTGTCACTAGTATGCCTCTACTTGACTAGCTCGTTAATCAAAGATGGTTATGTTTCCTAACCATGAACAATGAGTTTTTATTTGATTAACGAGGTCACATCATTAGTTGAATGATCTGATTGACATGACCCATTCCATTAGCTTAGCACCCGATCGTTTAGTATGTTGCTACTGCTTTCTTCATGACTTATACATGTTCCTATGACTATGAGATTATGCAACTCCCGTTTGCCGGAGGAACACTTTGGGTGCTACCAAACGTCACAACGTAAATGGGTGATTATAAAGGAGCATTACAGGTGTCTCCAAAGGTAGATGTTGGGTTGGCGTATTTCGAGATTAGGATTTGTCACTCCGATTGTCAGAGAGGTATCTCTGGGCCCTCTCGGTAATACACATCACATAAGCCTTGCAAGCATTACAACTAATATGTTAGTTGTGAGATGATGTATTACGGAACGAGTAAAGAGACTTGCCGGTAACAAGATTGAACTAGGTATTGGATACCGACGATCGAATCTCGGGCAAGTAACATACCGATGACAAAGGGAACAACGTATGTTGTTATGCGGTCTGACCGATAAAGATCTTCGTAGAATATGTAGGAGCCAATATGGGCATCCAGGTCCCGCTATTGGTTATTGACCGGAGATGTGTCTCGGTCATGTCTACATTGTTCTCGAACCCGTAGGGTCCGCACGCTTAAGGTTACGATGACAGTTATATTATGAGTTTATGCATTTTGATGTACCGAATGTTGTTCGGAGTCCCGGATGTGATCACGGACATTACGAGGAGTCTCGAAATGGTCGAGACGTAAAGATTGATATATTGGAAGCCTATGTTTGGACATCGGAAGTGTTCCGGGTGAAATCGGGATTTTACCGGGTTACCGGGAGGTTACCGGAACCCCCCGGGAGCCATATGGGCCTTCATGGGTCTTAGTGGAAAGGAGAAAGGAGCAGCCCAAGGTGGCTGCGCCACTTCCCCCTCCCCTAGTCCTATTAGGACTAGGAGAAGGTGGCCGGCCCCCCTCTCTCTCTTTCCCCCCTTGGGAATCCTAGTTGGAATAGGATTGGGGAGGGAGTCCTACTCCCGGAAGGAGTAGGACTCCTCCTGCGCCTCTCTCCCTGGCCGGCGCCCCCCTCCCCCCTTGGCTCCTTTATATACTGAGGTAGAGGCACCCTAGAACACACAAGTTGATCCACGTGATCTATTCCTTAGCCGTGTGCGGTGCCCCCTGCCACCATATACCTCGATAATACTGTAGCGGAGTTTAGGCGAAGCCCTGCTGCTGTAGTACATCAAGATCGTCACCACGCCGTCGTGCTGACGGAACTCTTCCCCGACACTTTGCTGGATCGGAGTCCGGGGATCGTCATCGAGCTGAACGTGTGCTCGAACTCGGAGGTGCCGTAGTTTCGGTGCTTGATCGGTTGGATCGTGAAGACGTACGACTACTTCCTCTACGCCGTGTCATCGCTTCCGCAGTCGGTCTGCGTTGGGTACGTAGACAACACTCTCCCCCTCGTTGCTATGCATCACATGATCTTGCGTGTGCGTAGGAAAATTTTGAAATTACTACGAAACCCAACAGACACTTCTCTCTGTATTTGTTCATGATGATCTTGTGTAATTAATGGTTACTTCATTTGCTTACTATCTAGCGTGTCGAGTTCTCTTTATATGTATAGTAGCTAGCATCGACCAAGCACAGAGAAAGAGAGGTCACTTCTCTCTATTAGCTAGCTAACAGAATATGAAACCCCTAAATTAACCCTCCAAAACCCCTAAACTGTTGGAAATATGCCCTAGAGGCAATAATAAAATAGTTATTATTATATTTCTTTGTTCATGATAATTGTCTATTATTCATGCTATAATTGTGTTATCCGGAAATCGTAATACATGTGTGAACACATAGACCACAACACGTCCCTAGTGAGCCTCTAGTTGACTAGCTCGTTGATCAAAAGATAGTCATGGTTTCCTGACTATGGACATTGGATGTCATTGATAACGGGATCATATCATTAGGAGAATGATGTGATGGACAAGACCCAATCCTAAGCTTAGCTCAAAGATCGTGTAGTTCGTTTGCTGTAGCTTTTCTGAATGTCAAGTATCATTTCCTTAGACCATGAGATTGTGCAACTCCCGGATACCGTAGGAGTGCTTTGGGTATGCCAAACGTCACAACGTAACTGGGTGACTATAAAGGTACATTACAGGTATCTCCAAAAGTGTCTGTTGGGTTGGCACGAATCGAGACTGGGATTTGTCACTCCGTATGACGGAGAGGTATCTCTGGGCCCACTCGGTAATGCATCATCATAATGAGCTCAATGTGGTCAAGTGGTTGATCACGGGATGATGCATTACGGTACGAGTAAAGTGACTTGCCGGTAACGAGACTGAACAAGGTATTGGGATACCGACGATCGAGTCTCGGGCAAGTAACATACCGATTGACAAAGGGAATTGTATACGGATTGATTGAATCCTCGACATTGTGGTTCATCCGATGAGATCATCGTGGAGCATGTGGGAGCCAACATGGGTATCCAGATCCCGCTGTTGGTTATTGACCGGAGAGTCGTCTCGGTCATGTCTGCATGTCTCCCGAACCCGTAGGGTCTACACACTTAGGGTTCAGTGATGCTAGGGTTGTTAGGAAGACTTGTATGTGATTACCGAATGTTGTTCGGAGTCCTGGATGAGATCCCGGACGTCACGAGGAGTTCCGGAATGGTCCGGAGGTAAAGATTTATATATGGGAAGTTGTCATATGGTCACCGGAAAGTTTCGGGGGCATATCAGTATTGTACCGAGGCCACCGGAGGGGTTCCGGGGGTCCACCGGGAGGGTCCACCTCTTCCGGAGGGCCTTATGGGCTGTATGGAGAAGGGAACCAGCCCAAGTGGGCTGGGGCACCACACCCCCTAGGGCCCATGCGCCTAGGGTTGGGGGAAACCCTAAGGGGGCGCCCCCTTGCTCGGGGGGCAAGCCCACCTCCCCTTGTCCGCCGCCCCCCTCTAGATCTCATCTAGAGGGGGCCATCCCCCTTCCCCTTTACCCTATAAATAGAGGGATGAGGGGAGGGCTGTAGACAACATCCAAGGCGCAGCCCCTCCCCTCCCCAACACCTCTCCTCCTCCATAAGAGCTTGGCGAAGCCCTGCCGGAGTACTGCAGCTTCATCACCACCACGCCGTCGTGCTGCTGTTGGAGCCCTCTTCCTCAACCTCTCCCTCCTCCTTGCTGGATCAAGGCGCGGGAGACGTCCTCGCTCCATACATGTGTTGAACGCGGAGGTGTCGTCCGTTCGGCACTAGGTTCTTCGGTGATTTGGATCACGTCGAGTACGACTCCATCAACCCCGTTCTCTTGAACGCTTCCGCTCGTGATCTACAAGGGTATGTAGATGCACTCCTCTCTCCCTCGTTGCTAGATGACTCCATAGATTGATCTTGGTGATGCGTATAAAATTTTAAAATTCTGCTACGTTCCCCAACAGTGGTATCAGAGCCAGGTTTATGCGTAGTTACTATGCACGAGTAGAACACAAAGTAGTTGTGGGCGTTGATATTGTCAATTATCTTGCCGTTACTAGTCTTATCTTGATTCGGCGGCATCGTGGGATGAAGCGGCCCGGACCAACCTTACACGTACGCTTACGTGAGACCGGTTCCACCGAATGACATGCACTAGTTGCATAAGGTGGCTGGCGGGTGTCTGTCTCTCCCACTTTAGTCGGATCGGATTCGATGAACAGGGTCCTTATGAACGGTAAATAGAAATTGGCAATTCACGTTGTGGTTTTGGCATAGGTAAGAAACGTTCTTGCTAGAAACCTATAACAGCCACGTAAAAACTTGCAACAACAATTAGAGGACGTCTAATTGTTTTTGCAGCAAGTGTTTTGTGATGTGATATGGCCAAAGGATGTGATGAATGATATATGTGATGTATGAGATGATCATGTTCTTGTAATAGGAATCACGACTTGCATGTCGATGAGTATGACAACCGGCAGGAGCCATAGGAGTTGTCTTTATTTATTTATGACCTGCGTGTCAACATAAACGTCATGTAATTACTTTACTTTATTGCTAAAGCGTTAGCCATATTAGTAGAAGTAATAGTTGACGTGACAACTTCAAGAAGACACGATGATGGAGATCATGATGATGGAGATCATGGTGTCATGCCGGTGACAATGATGATCATGGAGCCCCGAAGATGGAGATCAAAGGAGCAAATGATATTGGCCATATCATGTCACTATTTGATTGCATGTGATGTTTATCATGTTTTACATCTTATTTGCTTAGAACGACGGTAGCTTAAATAAGATGATCCCTCGTAAAATTTCAAGAAAGTGTTCCCACTAACTGTGCATCGTTGCGAAGGTTCGTTGTTTCGAAGCACCACGTGATGATCGGGTGTGATAGATTCTAACGTTCGAATACAACGGGTGTAAGCCAGATTTACACACGCAATACACTTAGGTTGACTTGACGAGCCTAGCATGTACAAACATGGCCTCGGAACATAGAAGACCGAAAGGTCGAGCATGAGTCGTATAGAAGATACGATCAACATGAAGATGTTCACCGATGTTGACTAGTCCGTCTCACGTGATGATCGGACACGGCCTACTTAACTCGGAGCATGTTATACTTAGATGACTGGAGGGATGTCTATCTGAGTGGGAGTTCATTGAATAATTTCATTAGATGAACTTAATTATCATGAACTTAGTCTAAAATCTTTACAATATGTCTTGTAGATCAAATGGCCAACGTTGTCCTCAACTTCAACGCGTTCCTAGAGAAAACCAAGCTGAAAGACGATGGCAGCAACTATACGGACTGGGTCCGGAACCTGAGGATCATCCTCATAGCTGCCAAGAAAGATTATGTCCTAGAAGCACCGCTAGGTGACGCACCCGTCCCACAGAACCAAGACGTTATGAACGCTTGGCAGACACGTGCTGATGATTACTCCCTCGTTCAGTGAGGCATGCTTTACAGCTTAGAACCGGGGCTCCAAAAGCGTTTTGAGCGATACGGAGCATATGAGATGTTCGAAGAGCTGAAAATGGTTTTCCAAGCTCATGCCTGGGTCGAGAGATATGAAGTCTCCGACAAGTTCTTCAGATGTAAGATGGAGGAAAATAGTTCTGTCAGTGAGCACATACTCAGAATGTCTGGGTTGCATAACCGCTTGACTCAGCTGGGAGTTAATCTCCCGGATGACGCGGTCATTGACAGAATCCTTCAGTCGCTTCCACCGAGCTACAAGAGCTTTGTGATGAACTTCAATATGCAGGGGATGGAAAAGACCATTCCTGAGGTATATTCAATGCTGAAATCAGCAGAGGTAGAAGTCAAAAAGGAACATCAAGTGTTGATGGTGAATAAAACCACTAAGTTCAAGAAAGGCAAGGGTAAGAAGAACTTCAAGAAGGACGGCAAGGGAGTTGCCGCGCCCGGTAAGCAAGCTGCTGGGAAGAAGCCAAAGAATGGACCCAAGCCCGAGACTGAGTGCTTTCATTGCAAGGGAAGTGGTCACTGGAAGCGGAACTGCCCCAAATACTTAGCGGACAAGAAGGCCGGCATCACGAAAGGTACATGTGATATACATGTAATTGATGTGTACCTTACCAGTACTCGTAGTAGCTCCTGGGTATTTGATACCGGTGCGGTTGCTCACATTTGTAACTCAAAGCAGGAGCTGCGGAATAAGCGGAGACTGGCGAAGGACAAGGTGACGATGCGCGTCAGGAATGGTTCCAAGGTCGATGTGATCGCCGTCGGCACGCTACCTCTACATTTACCCACAGGATTAGTTTTAAACCTCAATAATTGTTATTTAGTGCCAGCTTTGAGCATGAACATTGTATCAGGATCTCGTTTAATATGAGATGGCTACTCATTTAAATCCGAGAATAATGGTTATTCTATTTATATGAGAGATATGTTTTATGATCATGCTCCGATGGTGAATGGTTTATTCTTAATGAATCTCGAGCGTAATGCTACACATATTCATGGTGTGAATACCAAAAGATGTAAGGTTGATAATGATAGTCCCACATACTTGTGGCACTGCCGCCTTGGTCACATAGGTGTCAAACGCATGAAGAAGCTCCATGCAGATGGAATTTTAGAGTCTCTTGATTATGAATCATTTGACACGTGCGAACCATGCCTCATGGGTAAAATGACCAAGACTCCGTTCTCGGGAACAATGGAGCGAGCAACCAACTTATTGGAAATCATACATACTGATGTGTGCGGTCCAATGAGTGTTGAGGCTCGCGGTGGCTATCGTTATGTTCTCACCCTCACTGATGACTTGAGTAGATATGGGTATGTCTACTTAATGAAACACAAGTATGAGACCTTTGAAAAGTTCAAGGAATTTCAGAGTGAGGTTGAGAATCAACGTGACAGGAAAATCAAGTTCTTGCGATCAGATCATGGGGGAGAATACTAGAGTCACGAATTTGGCACACACTTAAGAAAATGTGGAATAGTTTCACAACTCACGCCGCCTGGAACACCTCAGCGTAATGGTGTGTCCGAACGTCGTAATCGCACTCTATTAGATATGGTGCGATCTATGATGTCTCTTACCGATTTACCGTTATCATTTTGGGGCTATGCTTTAGAGACTGCCGCATTCACTTTAAATAGGGCTCCGTCGAAATCCGTTGAGACGACACCGTATGAATTATGGTTTGGGAAGAAACCTAAGTTGTCGTTTCTAAAAGTTTGGGGATGCGATGCTTATGTCAAGAAACTTCAACCTGAAAAGCTCGAACCCAAATCAGAAAAATGCGTCTTCATAGGATACCCTAAAGAAACTATTGGGTATACCTTCTACCTCAGATCCGAGGGCAAGATCTTTGTTGCCAAGAATGGGTCCTTTCTAGAGAAAGAGTTTCTCTCGAAAGAAATAAGTGGGAGGAAGGCAGAACTTGATGAAGTATTACCTCTTGAACCGGTAAGTGGCGCAGCTCAAGAAAATGTTCCTAAGGTGCATGCACCGACTAGAGAGGAAGTTGATGATGATGATCATGAAACTTCAGATCAAGTTTCTACTGAACTTTGTAGGTCCACAAGGACACGTTCCGCACCAGAGTGGTACGGTAACCCTGTCTTAGAAATCATGTTGTTAGACAACGGTGAACCTTCGAACTATGAAGAAGCGATGGCGGGCCCGGATTCCGACAAATGGCTGGAAGCCATGAAATCCGAGATAGGATCCATGTATGAAAACGAATTATGGACTTTGACTGACTTGCCCGATGATCGGCGAGCCATAGAAAATAAATAGATCTTTAAGAAGAAGACAGACGAGGATGGTAATGTGACCATCTATAAAGCTCGGCTTGTCGCTAAGGGTTATCGACAAGTTCAAGGGGTTGACTACGATGAGACTTTCTCACCTGTAGCAAAGCTGAAGTCCGTCCGAACCATGTTAGCAATTGCCGCATTCTATGATTATGAGATATGGCAAATGGACGTCAAAACGGCATTCCTTAATGGTTTCCTTAAGGAAGAATTGTATATGATGCAGCCGGAAGGTTTTGTCGATCCTAAGAATGCTGACAAGGTGTGAGAGCTCCAACGCTCGATTTATGGCCTGGTGCAAGCATCTCGGAGTTGGAACATTCGTTTTGATGAGATGATCAAAGCGTTTGGGTTTATGCAGACTTATGGAGAAGCCTACATTTACAAGAAAGTGAGTGGGAGCTCTGTAGCATTTCTCATATTGTATGTGGATGACATACTGTTGATGTGAAATGATATAGAATTCTTGGAAAGCATAAAGGCCTACTTGAACAAGTATTTTTCAATGAAGGACCTTGGAGAAGCTTCTTATATATGAGGCATCAAGATCTATAGAGATAGATCGAGACGCCTCATTGGTCTTTCACAGAGTATGTACCTTGACAAGATATTAAAGAAGTTCAAAATGGATCAGTCAAAGAAGGGGTTCTTGCCTGTATTGCAAGGTACGAGATTGAGCATGGCTCAATGCCCGACCACGGCAGAAGATAGAGAAAAGATGAGTGTCGTCCCCAATGCCTCGGCCATAGGGTCTATCATGTATGCTATGCTGTGTACCAGACCTGATGTAAACCTTGCCGTGAGTTTGGTAGGAAGGTACCAAAGTAATCCCGGCATGGAACACTGGACAGCGGTCAAGAATATCCTGAAGTACCTGAAAAGGACTAAGGAAATGTTTCTCGTTTATGGAGGTGACGAAGAGCTCGTCGTAAAGGGTTACGTCGATGCTAGCTTCGACACAGATCTGAATGACTCTAAGTCACAAATCGGATACGTGTATATTTTGAATGGTGGGGCAGTAAGCTGGTGCAGTTGCAAGCAAAGCGTTGTGGCGGGATCTACATGTGAAGCGGAGTACATGGCAGCCTCGGAGGCAGCACACGAAGCAGTCTGGGTGAAGGAGTTCATTACCGACCTAGGAGTCATACCCAATGCGTCGGGCCCGATGACTCTCTTCTGTGACAACACTGGAGCTATTGCCCTTGCCAAGGAGCCCAGGTTTCACAGGAAGACCAGGCATATCAAGCGTCGCTTCAACTCCATTCGTGAAAGTGTTCAAAATGGAGACATAGAGATTTGTAAAGTACATACGGACCTGAATGTTATTATATTTCTTTGTTCATGATAATTGTCTATTGTTCACGCTATAATTGTGTTATCCGGAAATCGTAATACATGTGTGAACACATAGACCACAACACGTCCCTAGTGAGGCTCTAGTTAACTAGCTCGTTGTTCAAAAGATAGTCATGGTTTCCTGACTATGGACATTGGATGTCATTGATAACGGGATCACATCATTAGGATAATGATGTGATGGACAAGACCCAATCCTAAGCTTAGCTCAAAGATCGTGTAGTTCGTTTGCTGTAGCTTTTCTGAATGTCAAGTATCATTTCCTTAGACCATGAGATTGTGCAACTCCCGGATACCGTAGGAGTGCTTTGGGTATGCCAAACGTCACAATGTAACTGGGTGACTATAAAGGTACATTACAGGTATCTCCTAAAGTGTCTGTTGGGTTGGCACGAATCGAGACTGGGATTTGTCACTCCGTACGACGGAGAGGTATCTCTGGGCCCACTCGGTAATGCATCATCATAATGAGCTCAATGTGATCAAGTGGTTGATCACGGGATCATGCATTACGGTACGAGTAAAGTGATTTGCCGGTAATGAGACTGAACAAGGTATTGGGATACCGACGATCGAGTCTCGGGGAAGTAACATACCGATTGACAAAGGGAATTGTATACGGATTAATTGAATCCTCGACATCGTGGTTCATCCGATGAGATCATCGTGGAGCATGTGGGAGCCAACATGGGTATCCAGATCCCACTGTTGGTTATTGACCAGAGAGTCGTCTCGGTCATGTCTGCATGTCTCCCGAACCTGTAGGGTCTACACACTTAAGGTTCGGTGACGCTAGGGTTGTTAGGAAGACTTGTATGTGATTACTGAATGTTGTTTGGAGTCCCCGATGAGATCCCGGACGTCACGAGGAGTTCCGGAATGGTCCGGAGGTAAAGATTTATATATGGGAAGTTGTCATATGGTCGCCGGAAAGTTTCGGGGGCATATCGGTATTGTACCGGGGCCACCCGAGGGGTTCCGGGGATCCACCGGGAGGGTCCACCTCTTCCGGAGGGCCTTATGGGCTGTATGGAGAAGGGAACCAGCCCAAGTGGGCTGGGGCGCCACACCCCCCTAGGGCCCATGCGCCTAGGGTTGGGGGAAACCCTAAGGGGGGGCGCCCCCTTGCTTGGGGGGCAAGCCCCCCTCCCCTTGGCTGCCGCCCTCCCTCTAGATCTCATCTAGAGGGGGCCGGCCCCCTTCCCCTTTCCCCTATAAATAGAGGTATGAGGGGAGGGCTGCAGACAACATCCAAGGCACAGACCCTCCCCTCCCCAACACCTCTCCTCCTCCATAAGAGCTTGGCGAAGCCCTGCCGGAGTACTACAGCTTCATCACCACCACGCCGTCGTGCTGCTGTTGGAGCCCTCTTCCTCAACCTCTCCCTCCTCCTTGTTGGATCAAGGCGCGGGATACGTCCTCGCTCCGTACGTGTGTTGAACGCGAAGGTGCCGTCCGTTCGGCACTAGGATCTTCGGTGATTTGGATCACGTCGAGTACGACCCCATCACCCCCGTTCTCTTGAACGCTTCCGCTCGTGATCTACAAGGGTATGTAGATGCACTCCTCTCTCCCTCGTTGCTAGATGACTCCATAGATTGATCTTGGTGATGCGTAGAAAATTTTAAAATTCTGCTACGTTCCCCAACATAAACCCCCCTTTCAAAAACAAAAATACAAAAATCCATGCGCCTGCGAGCTGCTGACGCGTGGCTACCTTTTGGCCTCGGTTAGTGTTACCAACCGGGAGTAAAGGTCCTCCTGCTTGGGTGCCCCGCAGCGGCCACATGGAGCCCCTTCGGTCCCGGTTCGTAAGCAAACCGGGACTTAAGGTTTTGGGCTTTAGTCCCCATTGATATATCCCGGTTCTAGAATCGGGACTAAAGGCCCTCTGGAACCGGGACTAGTACCATGTTTTCTACTAGTGTACGAGTCCAAGTTTCAAGGTATCTCGCCCCTCAATAATCGACCGCCATATCTGGGACGCATGGTTTCCTAATTCAGCAGATAAAAATTATGTTTCAGGATAGTACACTACCTTTAAGATCCTTGCACTTAGCGATTCTAGATTGTCAAGAATTCTCCATGCATGTCTCGCCAAGAGTGCTAGGTTGAAAATTTCGAAATCTCTGAACCCCAATCCACCCATATACTTGGGCATACTCATGGTGTCCCATGAAACCTAATATGGTTTACGTTGGCCTTGCTTACTGCCCCACCAAAAAGTTGTGATCATGGACTTCAATTGCTTACATGAACCCCTCGGCAATTTAAAGCAAGAAAAAATGGAATACACAGGGATAGATTGGGCCACTGATTTTACTAGGACCTCTTTACCAGCAGCTGACAAAAGTCTCTCCATCCAACCCTGTATTATACTCCACAAGCGGTCCTTGAGATATTTGAATGCCCCATTCTTCGAGATCCCCACATCAGAAGGCATCCCAAGATATTTCTCGTTCAACTGCTCATTGGGGACATTCAATATATTTTTAATGCCACCTCTGACCTCCTCGGGAGATCCTTTACTGAAAAAGATGGAAGACTTGTCTTTGTTTGTTCTCTGTTCCGATGCTCGTGCATAGGTCTCCAACATGATAGATACTTCTTTAGCTCCCTCAGTATTTGCTTTAAAAAACAGCAGGCTGTCATCTGCAAATAACCAAGTGGTTCACCGGCGGAGCCGTTGAAGCCACTTGTATACCACCAAAATTAGATGACTGAACTCTGGATTTTAAATGGCATGAAAGGCCCTCTGCTGCCAGCAAAAAGAGGTATGGTGAACTAGGATCCCCCTGACGGATACCCCGTGTTGGTTGAAATTCATCAAGCTTCTGACCATTAAATAAAACAGAATAGGAGACTGAGGTGACCATTCCCATCACTATGTCCACCCATCTCTGTGTAAACCCCAACTTCAATATCACTGCTCTCAGGTAGCTCCATTGTACCTTGTTGTAGGCTTTCATCATATCTAGCTTCAAAGCACAATGCCTATACATGCTTTTCTGCCCTGTTTCTCTTCATAAAGTGCAAACACTCATAAGTAGCAATAATATTGCCAGTAATGAGACGCTCAGGGACAAAAGCAGATGGCTCCTCCGAGATAATATCAGGTAGCACAACCTTCAGACCATTTGCTACCACCTTCGATGCTATTTTATAAAGTACATTGCATAGGCTTATTGGACGAAATTGGGTTAGAAGTGTTGGGTTTTTACCTTTGGGATCAAAACCAAAACGGTGTTGTTTATTTCCAGCGCACTCTCCACTCCTTGAACAATTCTCAACACCACCTTGGTGACTGCTTCTCCACAAATATCCCAATGTTTCTGAAAAAACTGCTCCGCCCCTGCGTGCATGGGCTTGAATTTGAGTAGAAAACAATTCAAATATCGATGTCATTGCAGGAGAAAGAAAGGCACGCACGTAAAAAATGTTGCATTATAAGTATTAATTTAAAATAATGCCATTTATTTTCAGAATCCAATGTTTCATTCCCGATCCTACAGTCTGCATACTAGATATTCAAGGAGGCGGCCATTTTTCGAAAATATTTGAATTCTCCAATCCCAAGAAATATGTTTACGTACGTCACCCACCAACCCCACGCAGGCAGCCACTCTCTCTCATGTGACGCCGAGAGCTGCATCTGAACCGTCCACACCTCGAACGGAGGCACAGGGTTGGCCCCGACCTTAGCTTAGCATTCACGGCTCCTTCGCCTTTAGGCCTTATATAATAGGAGATGATTAGGGAGGTGCTTAGAAAAATAAACCGAGTTTTTCTGAAGCAGGCTCGTCGTCGTCGCAGCTCTGTGTGTTCGGTAAGTAGAGTACTGCATGCATTATCCGATCGAGCATGAATCCACATGCACTTCACTTCTGCTTACTTACTTTATGCTGGTGTGGTGTGATGATGCATGCTTCTTCTAATTAATGCTCAATATATATGATTTGTGGAAGAGCAGTTTATTAGCTCTGTTTTATGTGCTATGAATGCCTGAGTCATCTACCTTGCTCTGCTCTCATTTGTGTGTTGTTGTGTGTAGTTTAGCTATTGCTTTTGATTCTGTTATGTTAAAATTCTCTCTATGCATGGTACAATCTGTGATTGGACTTGTGGAGGAGCTACAAGTGTGTGTGTGTGTCGAGAACACATTCTCTTTCTCTACAACATCTGTGGTGGAGAAAAGCATGTGCCTCCTGGCCAATGTGGACTGCTTTACCCTCCACCACCTCCTTCACCACCTTTTTCACCCGTGGTCTCGCATGGGCATGGACGCGTACCTCATGCAGTGTTGTTGTCTTCCTTGGTCGGTGGCCTTGTTGGTTTACTGGGCATTACAGAAAATATTCTCCCATTACAAATTGCAGCAATGCATGGCAGATACTCATGTGCTCCACCCAGAGCCAGTTAAAAGTATTTTTGGTCCCGGGGCGGTGTAAAAAGCAAGTGTTTTTCATATTAAACTTTTATACTTGTTTTAAACTAAGTGTACCATATTACAGTTGTAATTAATATATTTTTTATTACTTAGTCACATAAAATATTTTCAAATAACAGTTACATTATTCATTGGTATGCAGTTGTAATGTATATCATTGAAAATTTTAATTCTACAAAATGAAAAATTTATGATGTACCAAAAATTTTCTTTATCGTTGAAACAATATTTCATATTTTTATTTTTCTAATACTGCATAAACGATGTAGTGTATACACATTTGCATATATATGCATTCGTCCATATATCTTTTAATATTATATTGAATATTATGATAGAGATTTCTAAATTATAGACACACTAACAAATATTTTCTAGTGATTTCTAATGTATATTAGACAGTCATATTCATGGAACCTTCTAGGGCATAGAAAATGTGGCTTGCATCTTGGGTTTACTAATTCGAAGAACCAAAAATGTTGCTGATTATACTTTTACGCATGATTCAATTACCTAACATGCTCGGCCAAATTCACTTGGTTTGATTTGGTGCAAATGAGATGCCTACAAGTTTATCGAATTAAAAATTATGCATTGGTTTAAACATTGGAAGCCAGATATCATAATTTTTATTATGATACTAAGACATGCATCATAAAGAGAGACTCATGTATTTGAACTCAACTTCTCAACTAGGATTGGTTTGCCTATGCGTGGAATAACTTATCAGTATGTGGTGTAAACTTACGCTTTTTGCAATTGAGGCTTTATTTTATCCATTTAATAATCTTTCATATGTAATGCAACATTCAGATTGGATTGTGTAAAGGTTCCTCTAGGATTGAACAAACCACATTTGGAACAGAATTCGTATTTGGACAGATTTCGTATTTGAACAATTTTCGAGTTCCACATTTCCGTTCAAATTTGAAATTTGTTCAAACTCAAAAATTGTTCAAATCCCAAAATTGTTCAAATTAAAAAATGTTCAAAACCAAAATTTGTTCTTAATCTAAAATTGTTCAAAATAAAAAATTGTTTAAAAAACCAAAAAAACAAACAGAAAACGCATAGAAAAAAAGGAAAACCGCGCTAATGGGCCGGCCCAGGCCGGCACCCGCGTGAGCGGAACCGAATATTGTCCGCAATGAGCGGAACCTAGGTTTCGCCGCGTAGGTCGCCGCACAGCTCGGTTCGTTCTCTTATTGGGCCGGCCCAGCTCGGTTCCCATCCTCTATTTTCTTCCTTCGTTACGTTCTCAGTTTTCTTCCTCCCGTCTTCTTTTCTTCTTCATCTCCTTTCTCCTTCTCCTTCCGCGCGGCAGTTTTCTAGATCCACAGCGGACGGAGGTCGTCCCTCCGTCGGGCGTTCTTCACCAAGGTTTGAGAATCAACCTTGACCGCCATCCCCGTCTCTGTCTCTCTTTTTTTCTTCTTGGATGTGCGTTGTTCACCCCGCTGGGCAGCGATTTGTTTAGAGACGTGATAGGATTTCTAGAGTTTTGCCCTAGTCTTCTGCTAGGATTTTTACTAAATCATGGCGTGTTGATGTCGTTTGCTTCGTTTAGTTAGGGCTCTGCCATGGTTTTTCGCTAGGTTTTCACCATAGTTTTGTGCTAGGGTTTCTAATTCATGGCGTGCTGATGTGGTTTGATTCGATTTCACTAGGGTTCCGACATGCTTTTCGCTAGGGTTTTCCAATTTTTTCATGGAGTGCCGATGTTGTTTGCTCCGATTTTTAGCTAGGGTTTCGCCATAGATTTTCATTAGGGTTGCCCAATTTCATGGCGTCCTGATGTGGTTTGCATCGAATTAACTAGGGTTTCGGCATAGATTTTTTTAGCTAGGGTTTCCCCTGACAATCATGTATTGTACATGCTGGTCTTCTTTGGTTCTTAGTGTGGAATCTCATTTTTTGTTAAACCTATTCTTAAGTTGCTATGTTATTTATTTGTAGTACATTCTAGGTATGAAAGCACTGAACATTTTACAGTCTGAATCCACGTCAGTATTTTTTACGTACATTTGGTTGTTGTGTTATCATTTTTTTGTTATCAAAATAATGCTATGAGCAACATCCCGTGTTAATGCTTTTTATATCCATGTTGTCCTCCCACGCAAATAGCAATTTTTTCATGATTTAAAATGATATGCTTTTTACATGAAAATAATGCTATGATCAACATCCCTCATAATGGAACAACCTCACTAATTTTTTATCTCAGTTAGTTTTTAGGTTCTTCATTTTAATCTTATCCTTTTTTGGTTTGTTCCATAGAGCTCCTTGTCTAGTAACCATGTCTAAAATCTGAAACACCATGGGACTATGAAGCATAGGTTCTCGACCCTTAGATGGAACAAAGTCGTTACAAATTTAACTGATAAGCAAAAATGATATGTTTCCAAACATGATCTGGATAATCGGTTGCACATCAATAGGCATCTGATTGTCCCCATTATTGTATTCATGCAATGGTTTGCCGACCACACTCGCTCAAATGTTGTCTTCAAGCACAAGAATAAAGTTATTCATATCCGAAGGGAAGTGGTCATTCAGGTTTTTGGAATTCAATCTGGTTCTGAACCCTTTCCTACCGTGAGCAATGAGCCTGCTGTAGTAGCAAAAGTTAAGGAAATCAGCAATAAATATAGATCTGGAAGTAGGAACATTCCAATAGAAAACATTGTCACCATGATGAAGAATGATGAAAGTGAGGAAGGTTTTATTTGTAGTTTCCTGTTTCTGTTCTTCTCAACAATTCTCTGTCCAATCACTGCCAACTACGCAAACTGGAAGCTTCTGTACGGTCTGCATGACATTTTGCAGTTGCATAATGTTCGACGAGAATTTGTCGCGCCGAAGTATCTATGAGCACGAGTATATATCATAGTGTTTTTTCATAGAATCAAAGGAAGAATGATTTTGGTAGTATTTAATATGCACACATACAAAGAAAAGCTTTCTCCACGTTCGGTGGCCATAGTTCATGCATGTGGACTTGAGCCTGATGCATGCATGCGTTGCATGCTAATTAGCTTTCTCAATCACAAATATGCCATTTAAATATTCCGGCCACGCACTTGAGTCTGCGGGACAGCCACAAGGGCCTCGGTCAAAAGTACATCAGCTGTACGCGGCTGGATAAGAGGCACCCGAAGCTTCCTTTGTTTCAAATTTACTGGTAGAGATAAGATAAGCATGGACTGCTCCGATTCTCTCGCCAACAATACGGTCATGCAAACAGAAAACTGGCGGCGCTGGTGGGCTGCACGTCGCTCCCTCCGTTACCCTAGCGCCTGCCTATATAAAGGCCAGCAATCTTCACGCAGAAGAGGGGGAGGGGATCGTGAGATCGCATCCCGGGACATCGAGCGAGGAGAAGACGCGTCGACGAAGATGGCAGCCCCGCGGCCATTCAGATGACGAGAAATGACGGCCGCCGAGATGGCGCAAGCCTGGCCGGCACGTAGGCTGTGGCAACCGCGACCCTCTGACGGTCTGACCCCAAGCAGGAGCAAGCATCGATGATGATGGCCGGACAGGAGGAGGTGTCTGCAGCTGGAGGCATCATCAGTTGGCTAGCACGCCCTCATCTCTCTCTTGTTCCCAGAGTATGTGTTTTGTTTTGTTTCAATTGTTTTATCAGGTTTCGCCGGAGGAGGCACGGCCAGAGAGGGACGCACGGCCAGAGAGGGGAGGCGAACCCATGCAGCCATCCATCCATCACACGCAGCACCCCATCCATCCATAACTCACGCACCCGAGGCCGTACGGCGGCAGCCAGCCCGTGGTGGCAGCGCCAAGGAGGTGAAGACGCGCCCACGGCAGAAGCTTCCTGGAGATACGCTCGCCGGGTAACCCTGTTCCGCGGCTGTGCGTGCCTTGAGGATGGAGAGACACCCAGGAGGAGACGCGCCCCTGCGGCAGCGTCGATGAGAGTTGGCATCTTGCTGGAGAAGATGTACAGGTGCTGCGGCAGCGCCGAGGCCGATCAGATCAGATGAGGAGAAGCGGCGGCGCCAGGAATGACGACTCGGAAACTGCCCAATCTTGGCCGGCGCGTCGGCAGTGGCCACGACGCCCTCATCACCCTATTCCTCCTAGTACATGTGTTTTCTTTGTCATTGTTTTTCCAGGGTTCAGGGAGGGGCGGAGCTCACGTACGCAGGACGCAGCAGCGGGAAGGAGGTACGCACGAAGAGAAGACGCGCCCGATGGCGGCAGCTTCGACATGCAGATGAGCGATGCGCATTGAGGGGTTGAAGGGCAACCACGACGCAGCACGTGCGGCAAGGAGATCACTGAGGCCAAAGGAGTGATGCGCTCGCCGCTATGGTGGCAACACACGTCAAGACGTGAGGCCGTGGCCATCGCGGGCGCCCTCGCGCACACACACACACGTACCCTTGCCTATCCGGCCGGTGGCTGCGCCGGTGACAAAGAGGACGGGCAGCAAGCAGAACACGCTGGCGAAGAAACACATACACGTACAAGAGCAGCACCTGGGCATGGAGGTTTGCAGCAGCTCCTCCTGCGTGCCTCGTCTGGGTAGCAGGCAGGAACCCAAGGAGGCACCCTCGAGAGGACTTGAAGATGGTGGCATACATCCATCCATCAGGCCTCGCACCAGGAGGCACCCGGAGGGATCCAGAAGGAACGCCCCAGAAATTGTGGCAGCGATGGCAAGCTGAGGAGGAAGAGATGCCGGCCATGGCGGCGGTCTACCCACGGCAGGTGCCCGAGGAGATCAACAAACGGGAGAAGACCAAGCCTCACTGACTAATTATATTTCTTACTATGCCTTTCATCTATCAGATGCTACACAAGAAGAACAGCTGGAAGGCGGAGGAGTTCGGCACGCACAAACATCAGCAGAGAAGACAAGGTGGAGACGCGCCCCTGGTGGCAGCGACGAGGAGATCGGAGGGCGCGCCGGAGATGGAGCCACCCGGTGGCCGTGGAGGACGATGACATGAAGGTCGACGGCACCAAGGTCTCCATCACCCCTCGCGTCCACGTCGTTACCGCGGCGCTGTAGAAGACGACATGGAGCGACGCCACACCGCCGCCCACCATTGATGTCGTCAAGCCGGCGCCATGGAGGATGGCGACACGGAGCTCGACATCATGCAGCCCGTCGTCTATCTTGTTACACCGAAGAGATGCCGTTCGAGATGGAGACCTATGATTCGCTGTCACGCCCTTCGCCCACTTCATCGATACATAGAGGACGAAGCGGCGGAGCCTGCCTGGATGCCGCCCGCCGACGACTTCGTCAAGCAGGCGTCGGCAACGACACCGACACGGAGCTCGACATCATGCAGCCCATCGTCTACTTCGTCACACAGGGATGCCGTTCAAGATGGCAACCCAGAGCCCGCCATCACACACCGTTCATTAACTTCATCAAGTAGGCGCCATGAAAGGTGACGACACGAAGCTCAATATCACGCAGCCCGTCCTCTACTTCGTCGCACCAGGGGCACGCACGCGTAGACGCCACAAGGCCGCCGCCCTTCACAACGCACACATCCATCCATCAGGAGATCCATCCATTCACCACGCACGTCCTAAGAGAAGACTCGCCAGCGCCACATCCATTTGTCACCGGCGCTACATCCATCCAACAACGCAGCCCAACCGCTAGCTCCGGCACCCTACCATGGCGGCCTTCATGGCACTAGGTGAACACCTCATGGCGTACAGGTCGCGACGCACATATGGCGACCAACAGGGCCACGGTGAACAGGTTCATGGCAAAGGGTACACCGGCATACAGGTTTTGCATCGCGCTCTTGGAGGAGACGAAGTGGCAAAACCGGAGCTCACTGACGACGCAGCCCGAAACTTGCCTTTCCCTTCACGGCGTACAGGTCCTTGGTGTAACCAATGTCCGCAAGGACGGGTCTAAGACCGGTTCTTCCTTCACGAGGCACGCGTCCCCGACGAATAGGTCAATGGCGTACAAATCCTTCATCGAGCTGGAATTTGCAACGGCGCTGTCCAAGGCCGGTCCCTCCTACGAGAGGTGCACCCACTGTGGCCGACAGAGCAGCGACGTACAGGTCCACGGCGTCGCCAGCATACAGGTCACCCCTGGCGTAGCACCAGCCCAGCGCGAGGTGGCCTCTACAACGCTACCATTCCATGGCCTCATGAGGTGGCCCCCTTTGTCTTGGCGGACCACCGAATACTCGGCGTCTAGCCAAGATGAGGTGCCAACCACCCCGGCCACGCCCATGTGAGCACACGTTAGTTTTTACACTAACGCCGGTCTCCCCAAACCGTTACACCTGCAAGGCGTAGCCCCTTGAATACCCCGATGAAGCAACAGGTCGTCAAGAAGTCTAAGCCGAGCGCGACCCATGCTACCCCAACACCAACTACTCCAACACCGTCAAGACCGACGAGGCACGACGGCGAGGGCGGGCGCGGCCATCGCTAAGGCCACGCCACTTGCGGCGCGTGTACCGATGAGGACACGGGCTCTGCCGCTGCCCACACACACATTACCATCATCATGCATGGAGGACACGAAGCGAAGACGACGAAGACGACCACACGGCTTAATCGGAGGTATCCGGCGGAGCAACCCGCGGGTGTAATTAACCGGGAGCCTTCCGAGGCCCCGGAAACCAGGAGACCGCAATCGCCACAGTCAAGTAGGTCGCGCAAGTAGGCCACGGAGCGCATATGTAAAGGGATCTTGTAATTTTGTTTCTCCAATGAGAGATTAATAAAATGCATGTTTCCCTTTGTTTATTTGTGTACTTAGTACACTGGCACGCCCGGAATTTTTATTTCCCCTGGCGCATAGAGAGATAGTAATACGATAACCATCATTGTTTGTTATTATTTTTCGTGTCAAATTGCATTGTGAAGGGCGGCGGCCTTGTGGCATCTACGCGTGCGTGCCCCTGGTGCGACGAAGTAGAGGACGGGCTGCGTGATATTGAGCTTCGTGTCGTCACCTTTCATGGCGCCTACTTGATGAAGTTAATGAACGGTGTGTGATGGCGGGCTCTGGGTTGCCCACACACACATCACCATCATCATGCATGGAGGACGTGAAGCGAAGACAACGAAGACGACCACACGGCTTAATCGGAGGTATCCCGCGGAGCAACCCGCGGGTGTAATTAACCGGGAGCCTTCCGAGGCCCCGGGAACCAGGAGACCGCAATCGCCACAGTCAAGCAGGCCGCGCAAGTAGGCCACGGAGCGCATATGTAAAGGGATCTTGTAATTTTGTTTCTCCAATGAGAGATTAATAAAATGCATGTTTCCCTTTGTTTATTTGTGTACTTAGTACACTAGCACGCCCGCAATTTTTTATTTCCCCTGGCGCATAGAGAGATAGTAACACGATAACCATCGTTGTTTGTTATTATTTTTCGTGTCAAACACATAAGTATGATTTCACTGGTGCATGTCGGTTCTAAACAAACGGTTTAAAACCTCTTTCCGCAACGACATTTGGAACCGTCTCCAAGTGAGTGTGGGCGATTGGGGGGGGGGGGGTCCTTCCCACATGACCCAGAAACCGTCGGGGATATGCCCTCCTGGCATACACGTTTGGCAAAATGAGGTCGTGTGCGACCGACGAGCGCTCAAATAAGGAAATACGTACAGTAGAGATAAAAATACAATTATACAGCAAAATTGTTTCCGGTCGCAAGTACATCCCACATAGTCAGTCCCTGCTAAATGTTTCCGTTCGTATGCACATCCCACACAGTCGCTCCAAGGAAAACATTTCTGTTCATAGGTACATCACACACAATTTTTCCAGTTAAATCGTTTGCGTTATTGAATGTATCACACACGGTCCGTAGAAGAAACTGTGTGGCAAAGGTTGTCCATCACACACAGTTTTTATGTGGTAAACGTTTGCGCAAGTTGGCCTAACACAAACAGTTTTCAAAATAAAGTCATGTGTGATTGTTCATTGATCCAACACGGTTTATTTCTAGAAACTGTGTGCGTTGCCTGAGGTCATCGCCCGCAGTATCATTTCAACAACCGTTTGCAATAGCAAAACCCAATTAGCAGGCTGATTCGCTATTAGTAGCTAATTATCCGATTATTCATAATCCATTTATTAATCTAATTGACATTTCATATTAACACACAATATATTTCATTTCCATATTAAGGAAGCAGAATTTCATAATTGAAATACATCAGAGTAAAACATGATATAGCTTCAGCACTCAGCTACCCCATTACACAACTGCACCACCAGCAAGTTCCACATGCAACATGTAGAACCTTTCGAAATTAGCATCATGGACGGTATATAGACAGATGCATCTCATCTGGAAAGCTACTGAAGCGGAAGGCGAATATTGGGCCTTCATTCATGTTGAAGGTCTTTGCAACTTTAGGCCAGTGCCTATGGATGATTGACCGTCTGTCCTTCATCCTCTTCAAGAACACTTCAATATTGAACCGTGGGTGTTGTATGAAAACCTTCCTCGCCTCCTGACCATAGAGATGGTTTGAGAGGTAATCATCAGTGAACTGCTTGGAAAGGCCTGAAAACAAGGATGTGCATAAATATCTTCTCTATATTGAAAATGGGGCAAAGGAATAAAAAAGGCAAGGTATAATAGTTAGTACCATCTTGTAGTGAACTGATGTCTTCTTCATTGTGCAGACAAAGATCTTGTTATTTTTTGTCGCTAATTTCTTTATCCTAAAAATTTTCTGAGTTTCTTGATTTGATTGATATTCATGGACAACTCATTTCCCCATATGCAAAAAGGGTCGAACAGTGGATCAAAACCTCTGACAGCAGGACCTACATGTGCAAGACCAAATTGTTAAAAACCTAAATATTAGAATGGTTCCTGCAATTGCACAATAATGTGCTATTAGACAACGGATCATGCACGTCCTATCTCGATTGTAAACCTCAGTGCTTCCCATTATTTCCCTGCAATACATATAAGGTAGTTAGTCATCAGGTTAAGTAAGGGTTCGCATGCTATCAGTAAAATATGTTGATGAAAAATAAGCACATTGCAGATTCATCAGATTAATTCAAGCCACACGGAAAACTCATTTACCCAAACCAAGCATGATTAAGAATTAGGAAATATAACACTTGTATATGTTTCTCATGTATTAAGTGCAACCAAATTTGATTTATTCCTCACATGCACAATAATACAAAATTCTACCCACGACAATTCAACATTGCATTGTAGAATTGAACCAAGCAGTTAACTAAACACCACAATAAATGAACCAAATATTAACTAAGTAGCACATTGCAAAATATAACATACTCCTAATAGAAGATCAGATAGTTAACCAAACAGTTAACTACAGCCAATTGTAGCAATTGTAATTGTTTCTCATGTATTTACTACAACCAAATTCAATTTATTCCTCACATGGTACACAATAACAGAATGCACCCACAATTTTGTAAAGACAATACAAATTTGCAGCTTGAAGAATTGAACATCACATTTGCAGAATTGAACCAAACAGTTAACTGAAGACGTCAACTAATTAACAAAATAGTTAATAAGTGAGCACCACACTGCATGATATATAGATCATATACACTAGAGTAACAGATTGCATGGTAAATTAGACAGCACAATTCACTAGAATTTATGAAGGAAAGGCAGGAGCAGCACACGCAACGGGTAAACCAAGCATGCTTAACCGGCGTAGCTAGCAAATGGCAAGGTGCTCCTTCAAGATCTGGGATCGGCACGAATGGCAGCCATCGCATCCTCATCCGCGCCTGCGGCCGCGATTTGCTTCTTCGCTACCAAATGCCCCTTGAGGTCGTGGCTATACTGCATGCACCATGGCTTAGGCCGGCGCTTATTTGATGGAGGGGTCGGTGATTTGGGTGGAAGGTGTCTGGGCATGTGGGATGTGGAAGGAGGAGGAGGATGGGGGTCGGGTGTGGATTACCTGCCTGGATAGAGGAGGCCGAGCAGTGTGAAGGAGGGTCACCGATGAGGAGGCGGCACTGGAAGCAAGGAGTGAAGGTTTCAACTTGGAAAGGAAGGCGGAAAGAGGGGAAATATTTTCGCGGAAGCCGAAAATTTGGAATCGCTTCAGCGAAAAAACTGGAGCGCAAAGTGTCATCAGACACGGTCCCTTATTCAGAACTGTGTATGATATGTGGACATCACAAACGATTTAGATAGCTTAACATGTGTGTGATGAGTTTGAACGTCAAAAGTTTTGGTTCAAATTTCCATGGTTACAGTGGTCATCCACGTCATTGTGTAATTTGGGTACACAAAGGACAGCACACCCACACTTCTTAATCGAGCAAGTTCAGCAATTAAACAGAGCTAGCTGACCTAAACATTATTATAACAAATTAAAGACCGGCACTCTTAATTAAAAAAAACAAAGAGTACTACTACGGCTGGTGCTCGTCGTGTCCAGCCCGCACCCGGCGGTCTCCTGTGGAAGGGGCTCCATGGCATCCATCGCACCATACTCGGCAAGCATCTCGCCATTCGTGTCCGCCATCTCTTTGGAAAAGGCCGCCATGATCTGGGCGTGGGCGGACGCGATCTGGGCTTAGACGGGCTCCGTCGTCGCAAGGTATGCGGCGGAGGAAGGAACGGCTGCTCGAGCGCTCTCGGCGATTGCCAGCTCTTCGGCCATGGGTTGTCGATTGTTGTCGGAGAAGCTTCGTTCGATTTGTGCGGTGACCGCTAGGAGCTGGGTGTGGGTGGCCTCGACATGGTCGTGGGAGGCCTCCATCAGGGCTAAGGCCGCCGTTGCGGATTGGACAGTTGTTGTGCCGCTCTCGCCAGTTGCTATCCCCGAGGCAGATGTTGCTGCCGCCACCTGATAAGCACTAGCGGCCGTTTGGGCTACCTTTGCCACCCGGTCGCAGATTGCGGCCGCGCTCATGCACCTTGTTAGCACGCGCAAAGCAGCTGCGGTCGCGCTCTTGCTGAAGTGGGGCACCAAAGTTGCCCTCACGACGCGGGTCCACGTGCCCATCTTTCACCGGCGATGATTGAACAGTGAAATGATATTTGGGGAGCGAGCTAGTGTGCTTGAGACACCGGCTGTGGACTATAGTTGACGCACCTTCTCGCGTAAGCCATAGGCGTACTATACACCGACGGTGCTCCAGGATATTTTGTGTTGCATCTCACACGGTTGCTGATAATAAACTGTGTGCGATCTACTTGATTTTTCATCTTGATTTGAATTACATAATGGGGTCACAGCGGCAATGGACGGTGTTTGAATTGCTAGACCTTTTATCTGGAGTGAACATGCAACTATATGTGTCTCATAAAAGAATTGGAATTATTCAGGGTTCGTTTGAATATTTAATACATTAAATTGGATTTCTATGCATTTCAGGTGAACAATTCAAATTTGAACTACATGCACATGCTCCAGTGCATATAAATTGGTCGAAAAATCAAATCTGTGTCCTTGGGTGCATGCTTAGGTCCCATGCAAGAAATGAGAATGAATTTCAAACACCAGGGCACCGTTGATTGCTGGCAAAACATTGAGATGCCTGGTTTTTAAATTCCAGTAAACCAAAAACTCGTCTAAAATTCATGAAACTTGGCATGCTATCATGGAGCGGCATCAACATGCCGTGGTAAATTTTTTGTCCCATTTGGGGCAGGTTTGAGTATATGCTTCTCACAACAAGCATCATGGTTTTCGGTAGGGAACGTCCCATCTTTGGCGACGAAACGATATCCATTGCCTCTTATTGCTTTCAAATATTTTCTCGTGTCAACATAAAACAATAGGAGTGTTGTGTTAATTTTTGTGATTTTTCGGGGTTCGTTTGGATATTTTTATGCATTAACTGAGTTTTCAATGCATTTATGTGCATAATTCAAATTTGAACTACATGCAAATGCTCCAGTACATATAAATTGGTCGAAAAATCAAATCTGTGTCCTTGGGTGCATGCTTAGGTCCCATGCAAGAAATGGGAATGAATTTCAACCACTAGGGCACCGTTGATTGCCGGCAAAACATTGAGATGCCGGGTTTTAAATTCTAGTATATCAAAAACTCGTCTGAAATTCATGAATCTTGGCATGCTATCATGGAGCGGCATCACCATGCCGTGGTACAAATTTTGTCCCATTTGGGGCAGGTTTGGGTATATGCTTCTCACAACAAGCATGATGGTTTTCGGTAGGGAATGTCCCACCTTTTGGGACAAAACGATATCCATTGCCTCTTATTGCTTTCAATTTGTTTTCTCGTGCCAATACAGAACAACAGGAGTGTTGTGTGAATGTTTGTGATTTTTCGGGGTTCGTTTCGAAATTTTTATGCATTAACTGAGTTTTCAATGCATTTATGTGCACAATTCAATTTTGAACTACATGCACATGCTCTGTTGCATATAAATTGGTCGAAAAATCAAATATGTGTCCTTGGGTGCATCTTTAGGTCCCATGCAAGAAATGGGAATGAATTTCAAACAGCAGGGCACCATTGATTGCCGGCAAAACATTGAGATGCCTGGTTTTTAAATTCTAGTAAATCAAAAACTCATCTAAAATTCATGAAACTTTGTCATGGTACAAATTTTGTCCCATTTGGGGCAGGTTTAGGTATATGCTTCTCACAAACCGGAGCTTCTCACAACAAGCATGATGGTTTTCGGTAGGGAACGTCCCACCTTTGGGGACGAAACGATATCCATTGCCTCTTATTGCTTTCAATTTTTTTTCTCGTGTCAACTTAGAACAACAGGAGTGTTGTGTGAATGTTTGTGATTTTTCGGGCTTCGTTTGAACATTTTTATGCATGAACTGAGTTTTCAATGCATTTATGTCCACAATTCAATTTTCAACTACATGCACAAGCTCCTTGCATATAAATTGGTCGAAAAATCAAATTTGTGTCCTTGGGTGCATGCTTAGGTCCCATGCAAGAAACGAGAATGAATTTCAAACACCAGGGCACCGTTGATTGCCGGCAAAACATTGAGATGCCTGGTTTTTAAATTCTAGTAAATCCAAAACTCGTCTAAAATTCAGGAAACTTGGCGTGCTATCATGGAGCGGCATCAACATGCCATGGTACAAATTTTGTCCCATTTGGGGAAGGTTTGGGTATATTCTTCTCACAAACCGGAGCTTCTCACAGCAAGCATGATGGTTTTCGGTAGGGAACGTCCCACCTTTGGGGACGAAACGATATCCATTGCCTCTTATTGCTTCAATTTTTTTTCTCGTGTCAACATAGAACAACAGGAGTGTTTTGTGTATTGTTGTGATTTTTCGGGGTTCGTTTGGACATTTTTATGCATTAACTGAGTTTTCAATGCATTTATGTGCATAATTCAATTTTGAACTACATGCACATGCTCCATTGCATATAAATTGGTCGAAAAATCAAATCTGTGTCCTTGGGTGCATGCTTAGGTCCCATGCAAGAAATGGGAATGAATTTTAAACGCCAGGGCACCGTTGATTGCCGGCAAAACATTAAGATGCCTGGTTTTTAAATTCTAGTAAATCCAAAACTCGTCTAAAATTCATGAAACTTGGCATGCTATAATGGAGCGGCATCAACATGCCGTGGTACAAATTTTGTCCCATTTGGGGCAAGTTTGGGTATATGCTTCTCACAAACCGGAGCTTCTCACAACAAGCATGATGGTTTTCAGTAGGGAACGTCCCACCTTTGGGGACGAAATGATATCCATTGCCTCTTATTGATTCAATTTTTTCTCATGTCAACATAGAACAACAGGAGTGTTGTGTGAATTGTTGTGATTTTTCGGGGTTCGTTTGGGCATTTTCATGCATTAACTGAGTTTTCAATGCATTTATGTGCATAATTCAATTTTGAACTACATGCACATGCTTCATTGCATATAAATTGGTCGAAAAATCAAATATGTGTCCTTGGGTGCATGCTTAGGTCCCATGCAAGAAATGGGAATGAATTTTAAACGCCAGGGCACCGTTGATTGCCGGCAAAATATTGAGATGCCTTGTTTTTAAATCCTAGTAAATCCAAAACTCGTCTGAAATTGATGAAACTTGGCATGCTATAATGGAGCGGCATCAACATGTCGTGGTACAAATTTTGTCCCATTTGGGGCAGGTTTGGGTATATGCTTCTCACAAACCGGAGCTTCTCACAAGAAGCATGATGGTTTTAGGTAGGGAACGTCCCTCCTTTGGGGACAAAACGATATCCATTGCCTGTTATTACTTTCAATTTTTTTCTCATGTCAACATAGAACAGCAGGAGTGTTGTGTGAATGTTTGTGATTTTTCGCGGTTCGTTTGGACATTTTTATGCATTAACTGAGTTTTCAATGCATTTATGTGCGTAATTCAAATTTGAACTACATGCACATGCTCCAGTGCATATAAATTGGTTGAAAAATCAAATATGTGTCCGTGGGTGCATGCTTAGGTCCCATGCAAGAAATGGGAATGAATTTCAAACACCAGGGCACCGTTGATTGCCGGCAAAACATTGAGATGCCTGGTTTTTAATTTGTAGTAAATCCAAAATTCTATTAACCATTCACCTGACGCCACGTGTGTTGGTTTTAATGGCTGTAGGAGGTGTCGTGCGGACAGCTGCTTGACCTTGACTGAACGGGAGGCGTGCGAGCGCCGTCCGGTGCACAGGCTGACCGAGAGGCGTGCAAGCTGTCCTCGAGTACGCAGGCTCACCAAGAAGCATGCGAGTTATACGCTGCGCAGGCTCACTGCGAAGTGATCCCTTTGACTTCCATGACCGCCCGCCTTGCTCGCATCCTCTCCATTAATGGCGCCCATGCCGCAGTTTAATTCGCTTTTAAAATATAAAACACTCAATGCAAACGTTTTAGTTAGAACACCCGTATGCAAAACGACAGCTTCCCCAGGAAGACAAGAGAAAATGTGTCGAGCAGGATTTATGCCGCTCTTTATCACAAACGTTTTAAATAGAACACCCGTATGCAAAGTGAGAGCAGTGCAGGATTTGTGCACCCCTTCAATGCAAACAGTTGTTTTGGATGACCCATGTGCAACCACGTACAAACAATTTGGTAAGATTTGTCAATCCTTGTGACACTGCGATTTGTCAAAATATGAAGCTAAAAATCACTAGCAGTATCTAATTTTTCCAACTAAAATTTAGTAATTAAGCATATATTTCATTCATAGATTAAGCATTCCTTCTTAATTTATACAGATAGTTCAACTCGACAGCTGAACCGACCAAACTTCTCCCCAATTGTTGCCAACCACGTACTGAAATAACTAGTTGAACTATATATACTTGCTAATTTTGAGTACGTTGTACAGTTCCACCACATCTATAGTCAGATGAACCGAACAAAATAGCCCCTAAATACTACTACTACTCCTACTACTACTACTACTACTACTCCTACTACTACTACTACTACTCCTACAGGTACACAAGATTTGGAGAAGAACCCGCCTTGCAATGCCGAACAATCTGCGCGCCGGACTCATCGTCATTGAAGCCTGGTTCGGGGGCTACTGAGGGAGTCCTGGATTAGGGGGTGTTCGGGTAGCCGGACTATACCTTCAGCCGGACTCCTGGACTATGAAGATACAAGATTGAAGACTTCGTCCCGTGTCCGGATGGGACTTTCCTTGGCGTGGAAGGCAAGCTTGGCGATGCGGATATTCAAGATCTCCTACCATTGTAACTGACTCTATGTAACCCTAACCCTATCCGGTGTCTATATAAACCGGAGGGTTGTAGTCCGTAGGCAATCAACTCCATACACAACAATCATACCATAGGCTAGCTTCTAGGGTTTAGCCTCCTTGATCTTGTGGTAGATCTACTCTTGTACTACCCATATCATCAATATTAATCAAGCAGGAGTAGGGTATTACCTCCATCTAGAGGGCCTGAACCTGGGTAAAAACATCGTGTCCCTTGTCTCCTGTTACCATCCGGCCTTGACGCACAGTTCGGGACCCCCTACCCGAGATCCGCCGGTTTTGACACCGACAGCAGTCTTATGGTTTCAAACCATGAGTTGCTATGACGCCACTCTCGGCAAACCTGAAGGAGAGCTTGATGCTCAACAGGCACAAGCTTTTCAGAAAATGGATACTCTGTTTAAGGCTGCTCTTTTGAGTGTTCTTGGTGAGAACATAGTTGATGCTTATGCGTCAATTGATAATGGAAAAGATATGTGGGATGTACTCGAGGCCAAGTTTGGGGTCTCGG